>NC_081159.1:4867500-5167500 GCF_012432095.1 Onychostoma macrolepis
AAACAGCCTCTTCTCAGCACTGCAGCCAAGAAACTGTAAAAACAGTTTAAGGGCTGATTCTAAGAGCTCCAGGAGGAGTTTCTATCCCCAAACCAATCCAGATCTTAATGATGTTGCTGCAGACGCCCTGAACACTGCTCACTGAATATACTGAAATATAACAGCCCCAAAAGTATCTGGTCACTTTAGACGCATTTACAAATGCAAAAATGTCATTGCATTAGGTAACTAACCATTATACCAAGTGTCCTGTGTTTCAGAAAATATATCAAAAGCGCTTCTTGTTAGGTTTCAAATTGACATACTGTTAAAAATGAATGCATATGGCCACTTTGTGGTTCGCAAACCATAGTGGAACATGTTCATCATTAATATGATGAACTGTACATGTGGTTACTCTTTTAAGACACCTTTGAGAACTTGAGAAATAGAGAACTTCTTACATACACAAAAATCACCAGTTGGTTAAAAGTAATAGCGAAAATGGCTGCATGAAAGTTAGTCCTTAATATCAAATGCCATTGGTTTGATAACTAACTCATTGAACTTCATACATTTTAGGGCAGCTACAGTACACAAATATACTTATCTATATACAGTTCATCCATTTTATTCTCTGCTCTAAACACCAGATATTTGCATTTCATGTTTTCATTATAATATACATAATGTTTATATTATTTCATTTTAATTGCACATTTTTTTCACAAGGTTTGCACTCATATGCAATAAATAAGTTGGCAAAACAGCTCAAAAGAAAACAGACTGCAAGTACAGAAGGGAAAAAAAGGATGGAGTGGAAGAAAAGAAAAGGATTAGAGAGGTAAATACCAGTGCAGGAGAGGGGAGGTTTCCCTTGGGACTGGTGACTATGCTGTTTTTGGTGCTGTTTGTCTGGGGCTGTGCAGGGAAACACAACATACATTCGGTTAAGAAAGGTTCAGGTTAAGAAGGAACGAGGGAGAGATCGGCATGCACATGCACACAATCACACTCACAAAAAACACATGCAGTAGGGTACAGTCATTATCTGTTTTAAGGTAACTGACTGTTGTAGTGCCAACTACCTATTTACATGAAAACAACATTATTCATTTTGACACAATGTTCTCTAGCAGCGAGAGGGACAGGAGGGTCATTATTAAAGTCCATAAAATGCTTTTCGCCAATTAGGCTTCCTAAACTAATCCATTATACCAATTAGCCACATTACATGCAGAGGCGGATTAGCTATGGGTGTTTATTTGTACTCAGGGTCCCTCAGGCCTCACGTCTATGAGCTTGCGGTGATATCGAGGTAGCTAACGGTCCGTTTCCCCTCGTACGGCTCAGGCACTCGCATATGTCTACGTGGAGGAGGCACGGTCAAGGGAGATGAATGAACAGCAGATCACGACTACTGGATTCTCACAAACATGAAATAAACCCACTTACACGAGCACAAACACATCATGAAATGACTTTGGCACTATGGGCACACATTCAAACACATATTGTTCCTGACTGGACCTTAACAATTAACAATTCCCAAAAACTTAACGCAGATGGTCATGGATCTCTATGGAAGTCCAACTTTATCCAAGTATACAGGGATATTGTCAGGAAAGACAACCAGCAATGCTATCCTCTTATGGGAACCATAAGAAAAAAATTCTGAGCACAAAGAATATAAGCGTCAATCCTGCAAAGGAAGCAAGTAGATTTGGTGCAGTCAGAACCCTGGGATGTGCATAAATGGGAAATATTGGGAATTATTCTGTGCGTCTTTTCCATTGCCTACCTGTGTATGAGCAGAAAGAACTCTCCTAAACCTGCTTTAGAAAGCTTCTGGAGTGGTCAGTATCAACCAAAATACATCTGATTATCAACATGCACAATGAGACCCAGGAGGTCTGTGGTGTTAATGGGAGCTGGTCCAAATGATTCAAACAAGGTAAAGAAGAGCAAGTAGGAAGAACCCAGTGTTTGTCAGAAAACACTAAAGAAATCAGGACACATTTACTGGTTCCAAGTGTTCTCACAAAACCAGATCTTTGACTGAGCTCCAAAAAGTCTAGTCCACGGTGTGTTCTGGCCAAGAACTGCCCACTTAGACATTCAGATATAGTCTTAGTCTTAAAGGGGTCATATGATGCTGCTAAAAAGAACATTATTTTGTGCATTTGGTGTAATGCAATGTGTTTACGTGGTTCAAGGTTAAAAAAAACACATTATTTTCCACATACTGTACATTATTGTTGCTCCTCTATGCTCCGCCTTTCTGAAACGTGCTGATTTTTACAAATCTCATCGTTCTGAGAAGCGAGGTGTGCTCTGATAGACCAGCTATCCAGTGCATTGTGATTAGCCGAATACCTCAAGCGTGTGACGGAAATGTTACGCCCCTTACCGTATTGTGATGCCGTGTCCCGGCGCAACGAGACTAAAGCAATAAAACCCACTATAAACTAGGCATTTGTTGCATTCAGTGAGGACATAATTACTGATTATAATGACTCATACGGTCTTTTTACGCATTGCACCGCGCAAACATAACACCATGTCTGCATTTGTGATCGTAGAAACACCAAACAAGCACTACTCTACACTGCTCAAAACTCGCATTTGAATATTCAGTAGCACATTCTTTAAATATCGAAACGTAATTACAGGCTGTGAGTCAGAAGCACCAGACTGTCCTTGCAATGTTGGAATTGCCCCAGTTTATAGTGTTCACATTGTAGGCTAACGTTATTCTCTCCCAGGTTCAGGGAGAGTCCTCCGTAAAATGCGCTGCACACACTTGAATATTTGCGTTGTACTGTTCTGGAACGGTGTTGTAAATATAACTTAACCACTGATTTTTAGTTGTGTACTCATTTGGAAGGTCAAACAGAGTACTTTCGCTTTCACAACGAAACACACAGCGTCTTCACGACATGGTGGCGGCAACAACAATACTACAGCGAGAATAAAAGTTACGCCTTCTTTCATTGCGTATACGTTTGGGCGGTGTTATGCAAATCTTCCCACACCGTGACGTAGACATGTGGGGGCGTTTTTGAACGAGCTGTTTTAGGAAGGCATGGCAGAGTCTTAACTTGAATAAAGAACATCTCTTTGGGTTTGAGACTTTAATCTTTGCAACTTTACAGATCTTATATATACACAAACAGCTTGTAACACTCCAAAGACAAAAGGAAAACATGAAATCACATCATATGACCCCTTTAAGGCCCGTTCACACCAAGCACGATAACTATAAAGATAAAGATAAAAAAATAACGATATTAGCATCCACATCGGCGAACGATATCGTCTGTGTATTCTAAGTGCACGCTTGTCTGCAGCTTTAAATTCTTGAGCTCGTTACAGCAGGATGATTCTGATTCTAATTGGCTGTCTATGTTTGAATCATTCATCAGCTGGAAAAAAAATCGTTCTGGAAGCGATTCCAACGATATTGTTTCTCTGTGCCTTTATCGTTATAGCTGTGGTGTGGACTCTGCTATTCTTTAATATTGAGAACGATTTTTAGAACTATATCTGTATCGTTATCTTTAAAGTTATCGTGCTAGGTGTGAACGGGCCTTTAGTCCTGTGTCAAATGTACATTTTTGTTATTATATTTAGCCAACCTTGTCCTGTTTTTTACTCAAATTTTAGTTGACTAATTGTCTAAGCATTTTAGTCTAGTTTCAGCCAATGAAATCGTCACATTTTTGTCATGCTCTATAATAGTTAAACTGCTAAACATTATTTTTGCTCAAAATTGAAATCTACATATTTATATTTAATTATGATATACATATTTAAAACTTTATAAACCGTAATCTCTAGCTTCCGCTAACTGTCTTTCACAAGGGAGTGGTGTATCTGTAAAAATGGATACATATGGATATCCATAAATATGGGTACTTTTCTTACAAAAATGCATCAATTCGCATCAGGAGGTCTTTATTAACCCCCCAGAGCCATGTGGAGCACTTTTTATGATAGATGAACGCACATTATTGGACTTCTATTGGACTATTGAATCTCGACACCCATTCACTGCCATTATAAAGCTTGTAAGAGGCAGGACATTTTTTAATATAACTCTGATTGTATTCGTCTATAAGAAGAAAGTCATATACACCTAGGATGGCTTGAGGGCGAGTAAGTCATGGGGTACTTTTTATTTTTTGGTGAACTGTTCCTTTAACTATATAGTTTTAGTACTTGTTCTAATTCTATGAGTGTTATCTTCCATAAGTGTGGAAACTAACATAGGTACCATTATAATTCTTGATGTGAAAAGGCCTCTACTGTGGAAAAACTAGGCTAAAGTCAGCCAATCAGACAATATGAATCAGGTGCTCAGTGGATAGAGTGTGGGTGGCCTGTGAGACTAAGATCCAAGATTAGTTGACCAGTAAAAAACACACAATTTTATTTATTTAAACAGAACCCGAGTATGTTTAATAATGGCCATCAATTCATTAGGTCCCACAGAAATGCAGGAATTACGACTTTAGAGGAAAGTGTCGCACAATAGCTGATAAAGTAGGTGGAGGTACAAGAAGAGGAAGATGAAAAAAACAGAAGGGTTTAATGAAACAAGATTCTCACCATGTACTGAATGGTAGAGCTGGACTTCCGCTTCTACAGAGAGAATGAAAAGGAGACAAGTGAGAAAAATGGAGAAACCTGTGAGACGAATATATATATATATATATATATATGTATGTGTGTGTGTGTGTGTGTGTGTGTGTGTGTGTGTGTGTGTGTGTGTGTGTGTAGCTGTTGGTTTGTTTGACAACCATGTTCATTTGGGACAAAGAGAAAAGAGCTGGGAGGCAATCTCAAATGCAGCATAGCTGTGTGTGTGTATCAGTCAAAGAAAATGACTGGAAGAATAATTTTAGGATGCATGTGAAGGTTTGGGTTCAGAGCAAGGCAACTTGAAAGTTCTTCTGCACAAGAGGAAATTTGAAGGAAGAGAAAAAAGGGTAGTGGGTCAGGTGAAGGAGCAATACAAGTGGAAAAAGGAAAGAGAAACATGCTACTAGCAGAAGAATAGTTAAAGTGCACCTGACGAATGATCAGTGTAAGCAAAGTTACCTGATCCGGGGTCAGCTGTTCGTGACACATGACAGTTACCGTTCAGAAACAATCTGGCCCTGAACCTGGAGCAGGGAAAACAACGCAGGAGCTACACAAAGTGTGAATGATGTGCAAGGACAGGCAGGGATGCTGAGAGAGGAAGCAAGTACAGTCTGTGCGGTTCAGTGATATTTTTTGTCCTAAAAAAAAAGG
Organism: Onychostoma macrolepis; assembly: GCF_012432095.1. Lineage (NCBI taxonomy): Eukaryota > Metazoa > Chordata > Actinopteri > Cypriniformes > Cyprinidae > Onychostoma > Onychostoma macrolepis. The sequence continues at coordinate 4,872,778 of NC_081159.1, forward strand.
GCAGCCAAGAACGAGTTATATTAAGCACAGAATGTTCTCAGAAGCGCTTTGGTTCAAAACGCAGCAGCACAACTTCCAATTGCTGCAACTGCCGTATTAAAAAATAAAAACGCCTCCAATTCTAAAGCAGAATTACATAACCAGCGGTCGTGCAAAGATTTAAACACAAAGTAAGGAAGTCAGCTTCGGTTAATTTGAGAAATAGTGACAGAGACTAAATAAAGAGCAGATCAGTTGGAACTTTGAAGACGGAGCATAAAGGTGAAGGAAGGAGAGAGAGAGAACAAAGTAATCGTGAAAAGGACAGAAGAAATGTTTTAAAATGGCTGGAGAGGACGTGGGGGAGCCTGTTGCTAGGAGATGAGAGGAGTGCTGTGCTGCTATTTTCGTCTCAGAGTTTCCAGGGTTTCAGACTCACGGCTATTCTTGGAACCAGAGTCACATTCCCCGCTGAACTATTTCTCCGCTCAAACACACTCACACACAAACATACATACACATGAAGATAGCAGGTGTGAGTCACAGAGGTGGGTTGTGGAGTGACGACAAAGTAGAAACAGGTAGGAATGTGTCTGAGTGTGTGTCTGTGAACTAAGTGCAGTTCATCTCTAAAAATCGTTCCGTTTCGTGAATCAAATTACTCTGGCTCTTGTGGAAGATTCCATAGATTCCTCAATGGCATCACAGCCGTCGTCGTTATATCATTCTCTTAAACATCTTCCACATGCCCACAGGCGCTGACGGAAATAAAACCTTCATTTCGTCTCATCTTTCAGTGCTATCACTGGCTCTGTGACCGGATAGAGCTTGTTACGGTGTTTGGTAACACCTTATATTTCCACGCTCTTATGTATGCTAGAGAGCCCGGCAAATTCACTGAAATACTCACCACGAGGTTCACTGCGTAATCCACACTCTATTTTTACTTTTTGTGCTAATGTGTGATGGATTTAAATACGGGGAAATGTGTTAAAGGTTTTATTGGTAGCTAAATAACCATATATTCACTGAAATGCTCACGTGGGGTATATACTTTTACATTTTCATGCTAATGTGTGGAATCCTGGGGACGGATTTAAATGTGGTCTTATTGATAGATTAAAGGTGGGGTAAGTGATTTTTGGTAGCCAGTGTTGATATTTGAAATCACCAAAACAAACACGTCCCTATGCCAAAAGGGTCTCATCCCTATTTTGATAGCTCCGCCCCACACATAAGTGTGCAACCCAGGCAACTATTAGTTCTGTGAAAAAGCAAAATCAATGTTACTCACCTATCGAGAAGAAACAAAGCAACCTCGGCGTCCGATTGCAGGCCTTCCCGCTCCTTGAGTTCTTGAGATATTTAGACGGGTCCTACTTCTTGCCTTATCGTAACACCATGTCTACACTGGACACGAGTGGCACGACAAAATACTATAGAACTCATAATCAGTGATGCTATCTACACTGGATGGGACACGACAAATCCCAGACAGTAAACTGCTGCCGCGTTCTATTTATGACCTATTGACACAAATTTCTAATTATTTAGTACTAATTTGGACTTTGTCACGTCCAGTGTAGACAGACTTTAGCTGTTGTGGCGCAGCGTCCAGTGTACACATGGTGTAAGCCTTCTTTTGTTCCACAGATGTTTTACTCTTTTGTTTTTATCCGCCATCTTTCTGTTGACGCTCATGTGTACTGAGCGCTCTCTCCTCGCATCATGAGTAGGCACGCCCCTTACTGCTGATTGGCTACAAGTTTGTTTTGGTACTGGGCCCGACTCAGTTTTTTTAAAGCGTTTTTGAAAAAATACATACCCCACCTTTAATAAAGGATTTAGCAGTAGATATTCACATTTTACCTTTAAATGAAAAATCAGGGATAGTTCATCCATTTTCTCACCATATCAGTCTAAATTCGTTTTTCTTTTCGCTTTAAAAATTACGCTTAAAAAAGAAAAAGAAAAAAAGAACTCTGATCGTTTGTCATATTTTGAATCATGTCAGTAAGGTGAAATCAGTTTTAAGGAGAGTTTGACTAGACTTAAGGTCATTGCTCTCTGAGTCCGAAATTCTCGTCCGAAATCGTGGCACGTTAAAAATAAATATGACCTCACGTTGTGACAATCATGTTTACACACTGCCTCTGAAACTTTCGTCCGTCATAAAAGAACATCGGATCAGGTTCGATTTTCTGCTTTTCACATCCGTAAGTATTTTGAAAGGAAAGGATGACGGATACGGAAAAAATGAAAAAACGCATATGAAAATATCTGAGTGCAAGGACCTTAAATTGAAACGATACCAAAATATAGTTTAATGAGGTGATTTTATACTTCATTTCTGGCAATACTGTCGACTTGATTGCATGAACTGATGAACTGACTTTAACTGGAAATTTGAGTGTTTACTATCGTCCTCTTGCAATATCGACATTATTTTCCTGTTTAATACTGTAAAACAGCTTTGACACAATCTATATATTATAAAGCGCTATATAAATAAACCTGACTTGACTTGATTTTAGATGTCAGTGATTATGTTTTTAGACTTCCACGTCCTAAAACGCACACAATCATGCAATAAAGAACAGACTCTAAACACACACAGCAAGCACTGACAGATTAGCCAAGGGCAGAGAGACAGAGTAGTGAAAAGAGAGAAGGTACTAAGAAGCCGTATGGTCATGTCTGGGTCACAGAGGTCAGAAGTTCGACAGATCTTCTTACCTTAACGTCTGCTTTTTTGTTCAACAAGCTCTTGGCTGCTACAATGGGAGGAAATAAGAGAGAGACGTTAAATCAGCAACACCGTAATACAAAATGTCAATTAACTCGCCGGACAGGCAGTTTACCCAAGGCTATATTTCCTAAAATGAAACATAACACTACAAATATTAATCATACCTATAATCTTGTAAACCATAACTAGGCCCAAACAGGATTCTGCACTCATTTTGGGGGAGAATTGTATGGAATGGATTTAAATGTAGAAAAATATGTTAAAGATGGTTGAGAGCTCTAGGCTCATTTAATTATCAAGTAAGCTCAAAAGAGGCAGGAGATTCAATTCAAATTATGCAATAATATCCAGAACGTGCTGCAAGGACAGATTCTGTGTTGGCCTACTTATACACATGATACAGCCAGATTACTACCAATGACACTTTATAATAAACTTAATTAATTATTCATTAACAATACATTACATAATATATCTTATTAGATCAGCAGTCAATGTAGATATGAATATACACTACTATTCAAAATGTTGGAGTTAGTTCTTCTTTTCTTTTCTTTTTTAAAATGCTGTTATTTTGAACTTTCTATTTATTAAATAATATTGAAAAAATGATTACTTGCATGTATAACTTCCACAAAAATAGTAAGCAGCACAACTGTTTGTTTACTTACTCATTTCTGAAACATCATTTGACACTAAAGACTAAAGTAATGGCTGCTGAAAATGTAGCTCTCACCCAAGAAATAAATTACATTTTAAACAATATTACATAATTATATAACATTTCATAATATTACTGTTTTCACTGTAATGTCAATCAAATAAATGCAGCATTGGTGAGCCTTAGAGCCTTCTTTAAAAACCCAAAAAAACCACATGAAAAACATTTAACCAACCTCACTTTTGAAGGGTAGGGTGTATGAAATTAAATATATTTCAATGTTTCGTGATATCTAAATATTTGATTGTCCAAGAATGAATGACTTATTAAGTATTATATAAAAGTAACAATGTTTCTTAAACATTAAGATTTATTATAAAGTGTCACTCATGGCCTCTAAGATTGAACAGTTCCCCGTTGTCTAATTCAAAAATGTAGAAATAATTTATTGTATTTTATTTGTTTATTTGTTTATGTCTTATAGGAAAAAATGTGGTAGAAAAACTTTTGATTTTATAAATGATTGTTTTCAGGTTTAGCCAAACAGTTTCCAGACAGTGTAGATGACCGAGGAACTTTTCAATCCAAGAAATATTAGGATTGATAATTATATAATAAATAAATAAATAAATAAATAAATAGCATTTTTACAGCATCATGGTGAACAACACTTATTAAATCAATATCTGACACAATCACTGTCTGTCATTGTAGGTTCTTGTACCATTTTATATTCAGTATGCATATGCAAACAAATGCACACACACCCTCTCAAGCACCTTTGAAGCACTTTATTCAAATACTTCTTTTTTTAGAATTAAATCACAGTAACACCATCACATTCATATCAGACTCATTTGGCAAGTCTGTTTGCTCAAAGACTTTTACAGCCAGAGTTGGTTAGTCTATTAATAAAGCACAGACGAGATTTTCAGTTTTATCCCTCAGGTTATACATGGAGATGGCATTTGTAATCATTCTCTATACTTAAGTGTTCATACTGCAAATATGACACTGTAAGCAATCCCAAAACAAAACATACATTTTTCTTTTTTTGGGGGTATTTGTATACAACTGTCACTGGAGTTTTAAATCACAGTGAAATGTCTTCAAATCCAGGTACTTGTGCCTATCCCACTTGTACACCTTGAAGGATATCTTAACCTTTCTACTGATAGGTGCTGTTTGTTTAATGCAATCAGTTCAGCAAGAACCCTGTCATTTAGAACATTTTGTAAAATGATCCCACAGATACAGCTCAGTCACCAATAAGATGGCGTGAGCCGGCATTATGCATTAAAAAAAATAAAAAAAAATAAAAACCTTGCAAGAGGTTTTACAAGAAATTAAGCCTAATACATGTGCTGCACTTCTGGTCATAAACTAAAAAAACAGGGTCACTCAAGGTTGGTATTTGATACAGATCCTCCTAGAACTGTATCTGGGCCACCAATCCATCCATCTGGTGGCCCAAAGAGATCAGTGAGAACAAATGAGCATGCGTCCCTGTAGAAAGACGAGTAGTGAGGTAACATCTAATACTCTAGAGTGAGTTGAGCTCCTTACCTTGCCATTAAACACAGAGAGCAAGAGAAAGAGAGAAAGAGAGAATGGAGAGAAAAAGAGAGAGCAATGGAGAAGAGGTCAAAATACCAGAGTGCTGTCTCTATGAACGCTGAAGGTAAATGAGCTGTATATGGAGCTCAAGAACAAAAAAAGTATGTCAACTTGTTTTCAGTACAGTCATCATTTTTCTCAAAGTTGATCTACTTTGCAGTGTGTCAGCACAAACAAGGTTTAGCAAAAAATAGCAGGCAAATACGTTTGTGCCAGGCTGTTTTGTATAAGCAGTTTCACTACTCTAAAACCTAGTCCTCAATTGTTCTCTAATGCTTTAAAAACACATTACATATGAAAACATTATTATTTGTAATAAATAAGTCAATTTAATCATTACAATATATTTATACAAAATAAAAACATTGACATTATCTTGACAATTTGAATGCATCTTGTGCAATGTGCAGTCGTTGCACAAGCAAAACTGAGCATTATTGTCTAATGACAATGCAGCTTTTCACTACATGACAAAAAGTATGTGAACTCCTTACCTATTTTTACACCTTTTGAACATTGATTTCAAAACTATGGGCATAAATAGGGAGTTGAATCCCCTTTTGCTGTTATAACAGCTTCCACTGTAACAGCCAAACTTAGGGGTGTCCACATACTTGATTATAACATAAATCATATTTTAGAAATATATTCTCTTATATGCACTATACAAAGTCAAACATGAGGATTTGGAATGATCCAGATGTCAGTCCCAAATGTAGTGTAACTGCCTATAGCGCAGTAGTCTGGTTGCTCAGGCTGGGGGTAGTAGAAGGACAACAGAGAGAGGCAGCACTACATAAATATTTGATTGCAGGCATGTGGAGGGAGCATCAAATATGAAGCACAGCCTTCACATTGAGCCACAGCACACGCTCAATGTACCAGCTCAACCATTCTACCCTTCTACCATGATGCACTCTTGTTTAAAAAAGAAAGAAAAAAAAAACAGAAAAGGAACAGCTGAAAAAACATTTAAACCTGAATCAATGTTTGCTCTCTAAAAAAGGTAACCGGCAAAACAATGCCACTAGCTTCTCCTCCAGAGCAGCTGTTTAGATAACTCAAGAAATTCAAAATAATCACATTTTACCTTTAAGCTTAAATGTCAGTGACTGATTGGTCAAAATGACGCTTTCACTGACAGAAAAACATCATTCTAAGCCATTTTGGAACAAATAAATAAATATTAAGATATTGAATAAAATTAAAAAGCTGAAAAATATCTACAATACAGTCAGTCAATCTACAATTTGGACCACACGTTTCAGAATAAAGGCCTGTTCACACCAAGGACGATAACTATAAAGATTACAATAGTAGCGTCCACAACAATGTACAATGATTATTATTAATATTAAACAGAACTTTAAATCTTTAAAACTACGAATGCGTAGGAATAACATAGCGACCAAGAAAGATATCAAAAATATCTTCTGCTTTTCTTTTCCTATCTGGTCAAAATAAAACAAAATAATTTGAGCAGCTTGCTCTGGCATTGATTTGTTTTGTGACAGATTAGCAACAATGGATTTTCTTTGTATCAGCTCTGGAGGGGATGCAATGAACAAAGAGTCATTGAAGTAAGGGGCAAGAAAGAGAGTCCAAATACAATGTTCTTGATCAAACAAACTACAATGTTTAATTACAGGCATGTAGGCCCAAGATTAACTTTGATAAATTGCATACTTAGTGTAGTGCTCTAGGCTAAACCCTGTAAAATAAAACAAATGAATCTAATACAGAACAAAAAGAGAAACTGTGCATTTCCCCTCATACTGTGGATCCAGTATCTTTCAATAATGTTAATTGAAATCCTGTCCATGTCCATTAAATAAGAAAAAAAGAGCACATTAAAAATAAAAGTACAGTTGTCAAGAAGCTTTGACCATGCACAAGTGCACCAGATCCGTTCAGCCCATCTCACCCCCAAGTTAGTGAACATGCATTAGTCCAACCTCCCATGCAGCATTCAGCACAACAGCAGGCAGACTGTTCCACCCCCTGAAAGAGGGGTGAACTTCAACTTCACAGACCATATTAAAGACAGGATAAAGGAAGGAAGAATACAGAGGATGAAAGTGAAGATGGCTTATGGGTGTCAGATAAAAATGGCAAAGAAAAGTGATGAAGAGGAGGAGGATAAGAATAACCCAGAAAAAAAGGAAGAGACAGTGATTTATGGCACATACTGTATGAAAGGAAGAAATGATGGAGAGAACAGGACTCAAAAAAAGAGAGTGGGAAGGGACAATACATTCATCATGTAGGGATCTTGGTGTAGATCCTCTGTAAAATAAATAAAAGATGAATGAAATGGTGATGATATTGATGACGACAGACAGTGGAAGGAACCAATAACTGGATACATATGATATCAGACATAAACTGCAAGAGAAATGAGATGAAAAACGACACAAAAGTGTGGAAGACCAGAAAGAAAAGGAAGAAACAGCAGGTAAGACAGGTAGAAGGTGAGTCATCATGCATGCTTTAGCCCCATGCAGAGACAATCATGGACCAGTGAGAGAGAGGATGATGGGAGAGGATGAAATGCAAAAATGTTTCTTTCACAGAAGAGATGAAAGAAGGTGAAGAATGAAATTAGACAAACAAGAAAAAAAAAGGAAACCAAACAGGAAATGAATAGAGAGGTAAACAGGAAAATGGGAAAGGAAAATTAAAGAAAAAATGAACAGGGAAGTAAAAGGGAAATTGCAAAGGAAAGGGAAAAGGGAAGAGGAAAGGAAATGAACAAAGGACATAGAAGGGGAGAGACGGGGAAAATGGAAAGAAAGGAGAAAAGCAAAGAAATAGGAAAGAAAAAGGAAATTAATAGGGAAGTAAAAGGTTAATAGAAAAGGAAAGGAAACGAGAAAAGGAAAAGGGGAAAGAAAAATGAAAAGAAATGTAAACAAAAACAAAGGAAAAGGAATGGAAAGGAAAATTAATTAAATGAAAAAGAAAAGAAAAGAAAAAAAAAAGGAAAAGGAAGGATAATAGGGAAATGAAAGGAAAGGAAGAGGAAAAGGGGAAAGGAAATGGGAGGAAATTAAATGGGAAGTGAAAAGGGAAAAAGAGAGAAAAGTAAAAGAAAGAACTAGAATTTCAAAGGAAAACAAAGTAAATGGAAAACAGAAATGGGAACGAAAGAAGTAATGGGAGGAATATGGAGAGAGGAGTGTACAGACAGAAAGGGGCAGAGGAATTGAGCCCTGTAGGGGCGGCGCTACCTTGTTCCACCAGCCCTGCTGTGGTGCCTGCAGCCGCGGCTACTGCAGCCGCAGCCGCAGTGACCGAGGCGGGAGCCGTGGTCTGCCTGCTACCCACTAACACACACACACACACACACACGCACACACACGTCCATACCCACCCGCACACACACAATCACAAACAAAATGAGAGGGAGGAACAAAAAGAGAGAGAGAGGGAAGAGGAAGGGGGCAGAGTGAAAGAGAACCATTCATTAGTCTATGGGAGAAGAAACTGTCAGTTATAAGAACACGTCAAACCAATTTTCTTTTTTATTTCTTTGAGACAGGTGGCTTGTAACAAAACAATCCCCACTCAAACAAGAGCCATATTTTCATTACAACAAAGACAAGACTCTGACCCAGAGGGAATCATCCCTCCTCACATTCAAAACCACACGTTTATCAACGTTCTCTGCTGGACCATCATCTACAAGCAGAGCCCTGACATCACAGATGAGATCAAAAGACAGAAAGTGCTACTATAACCATTTAAATTCCCATAAAAGGATGAAGTTAAATAAAGGAGAATTGACAGAGAGAGAGTGAAATTACATGTGCAGTGAGAAGTCTAGAAATGCATGTTATTTTGTATTATGCATGATATCTGTGAGGTCAGAGCATGAAAACTGCAACTGTGAGATGGAGAGGAAAAGGCTGTACGTACGTGGTAGGCTGAGAGTAAAAGTATATAGAGAGTGGTCCCAGAAAGTATGTGGACACTTAAACCACACTTAATGAATGATCATCACATTAGATATTGACACAAGTGGTATTTAGAAGTGGTAATTTGTTAAAAATGATTTAAAAGATATTTAAACCGTTCAAAAGTAAAATGTTATGAATAGTTTTCATCATAATTTACTATGTTGCTGTAAGACTGAGAAACACTCTAAATGTACTTGGTAAAAGTAATGGGGGTCTTGGTTCTGAGAAACAGTTCCACAAGGACATCACATTTATTTTCTTTCTTTTTTGTGATTTTTGCATTTAAAATGACTGATTTTTTGGCAGTAATTTCCAGAAATCTTGCAATGTTTTTTTGTTTTTTTTACAATACCACATTTAGCATTTATGCATGACACTACATGTACTATGTACATGACAGAAAAAAATATTCTTATCCACTTCTGATGCAAATCTTTTAGGAAAATTATTGTTATTTTTAAATAAGAACAAAGCAGCAAATTACAAACAATAGGACAAAGATACAAATGAGACTACTTAACATTTTTCAAATAGGTTTAGTATTCAGGTTCAAAATACTACAGAAATGGAATAATCCAATGTAATTTTTTTTTACTTTACTTTTTCATTCATGCATATTTATTTAATCACACTACTGCATCAATAATGTTACATAGTATTGCGCTTTTTATGATTATTTTGCTTTATTTAGCTTATTTTGCTGAAATGCTACATTTTGTTGATTCCGCGAAAAATCTGCTGTCTAGGATTATTTGTTTTTAGGTGCCATTTGGTTTGATATCTAATGCAATGATATTATACAACTTTAAGTCTCTAAATACTTGTTAGGGCCACAAAATCTGTGTATAATTATATAAACCCTGTATAGCATGGACAATCTTGCCCATGAGCTACTTTTATTTGAACACACGACAGACAACAAAGCACATCAAGATGGAGTGGGGATCTAAAAGACACACAGACGATTCCCTGGAGAACCGTAAGAACATACACAGAACAGACACACACATCTGTCAACTCAGCTGTCAATCAAAACCGTTCAAAAGTTCATTTCCATCTGCATCATACCCGAGTAACTTACCAGAGAAATTCCGTGACACAAGCATGGTGGTGAGGATGGCCCCCTGTGAGGAGAGAGAGGAAATATAACCTCTGCGTGTGTAAAATTAGAATTGAGCGAGCATGTGTGTGTGACCATGAAACGCACCTTGAGTTTCCTCCTGGCGTTGAACTTCTTCAGGCATTCCACAGTCTCTTGTCTGTGCATCATGGAAGCCACAGTAGAGCGTTGCTATGGAAACAAATAGGGAAAAGGTTAATATTAAAACTGTATATCTATACCTGCTTTTTGCTGTTTTTGTATAAGTGTTTATGTGTCTACATGTGCGGGTCGGTGAATACGTACGCAGACCCATGGGTGTTTGAGAGCTTCCTGTGCAGTGATTCTCTTGGCAGGGTTTATGGTTAGCATTTGATTGATGAGATTTTTGGCTTCAGGAGTAACTGTGTCCCATTCTGGAGATGGAAACTATTAAATAAATAATAAAAAGACTATTACTCTACAACTACCACTCTTTGCTCTGTTAACAAGCACTGCAATGCATCAAATAAAACACCTGTTGGAATTTGCAGTTTTGAACTCATGCATCTCCTAGAAAAATAAAATCACCTGTCAAAGTTCCAATTCCTCAATTTCCAGAACTGGTACTATGCAGATATCAGGCCAAAATGGCCCATATAGAGCAACAATGAGTATTAATTCCTAAAACCATTTTTGAACCATGTAAAATGATACTGAAATTATTTCATATATAAAATATTATAATATTATTAAAAAAACGCACACTCGTGCTGCATTTATCAAATAAATCAGACATTCTAAGAAATAAGCAACTATTGGAAAGATGATTTTTAAAATCAATCTAGAACTCTATAGACAAACAATGTCTGTCAGTGATAAAAATGCATTGTGCCATCTTGAGTCAAACTAATGAAATGATATTCCAAAATTGTGATAGCAATAAATGTTTTTATAATGAGAAACCATTAAACTTAAAACCTTTATTTGAAACACTGAAAAAAAAAAAAAAAAAAAAAATGAAAAGATGTTAAACTCACATCATAAGCTCCCGCTTTGATCTGTTGGTAAAGTTTGTGCTGATCCTCGTCCCAGAAAGGTGGATATCCAACCAGCAGAATGTACAGAATCACACCTTAATAAAGAGAATGAAAAAAAATTGTTGTCATTAACATTTTTGAGGCTGTTGCATACACAATAGCCACCCTATGCCATCATTTATTTACAACACATTTATTTCATACTAAGCATACTTCAAATCCATTAACATTTAATGACATATCACTTCAGACTTACTAATATAAAATTATAAATAAACTTTATTTGGAGTATTTCTTTATTGCACAATGCACATTTCTTAATATAGTGCCTAAATTGTGTTTTAATTTCCCTATTAATAAGGACTGTACTCTCTCTGTATATCTTTATTTGGACTTTAGCACTACTTCTGCACAATTAAAGCGCATCAAGTACAAAATTAGTTTAGCAGACTAAGTATACCAGTTTAGTATACTAAAAGTACAATTGCATAATATTTTTATTAAACACATAAATACGTAAAACCCTCTAAAACCAGACATCCAGACCAATTTGACCAAGACAGGAGTACAGCTTTAGGAGACCAGGTTTGCTTAGCTTTTTTTCAGCAAAGTGAAGGCAGCTTAGTTTTGATGGACAGCACAGAGAAAACTCTTGAGCATGTGCTTGTCACTGTATTTGAGTTTATTTACCGCAAGCCCAGATGTCCACCGGTTTGCCATATGCTTCCTTCCTCAACACCTCGGGGGACAGGTAACCTGGTGTCCCTGCAAATCCTGTAAAATGCCCGGTAAAATGTGACAATAAAAGCATCAGCAGTAAGTACAATCAAGTGTTTGTGATAAGTCATGTGAGCATCTCTCTCTCTCTCTCTATCAAACTACAGGTTTGCAATGTTTACATACCAAACCATGCCTGCTGGTCTCCCTGCACCTCAATGGCCAGTCCAAAGTCAGCCAGTTTCACAGCAGCGTTCTTGCACTTACTGGCCAAGAGCAGATTCTCTGGCTGAGGGGACAATGAAGACAACATTTCTCCTGCCTTAACACACAACTTTACTGTCTCAAACACACACACACTCACAGTAACAAACACACTGTGCATGCTGACACACACACACTTCACAACAAAAATAGATAATCAGACAGCTATCACATGGTTTTAACATAAAACCAGCTCACAACGCTGTGTATAATCAACCTCCCAAATCTGATTCTGTGATATTAGCTGAAGAACTTTCTAACCGCAGATTGCTTCTAAATGAAGAATGCAGGGGGGACAAAAAATTATGTTTGTCTTCACTGGTAATAAGAGTATGTGCGTGTTTGCACGTGTGCGTGTGTGTGTGTGTGTGTGTGTGCGCGCGTTTTCCTCCCAACTGACCCAGATTATCTAGCCTCATTATTCTCTGTCACTGATGGATGCTAATAATGTGATATCCCCTCTAGTGCCTCCCAATGCTTCCGCTAGCACACACGACATGATCTTATAAATCATAGTGCTAGCAACACTGATCTAAAGGAGCAGGCTAACAAACCAAATACACACGGTCACACACACCTTAAGCACTGCACCAGAGTGAAATCTCAAGCAGCTTTTCCTGCATTGCAGGGTCTGGTGGATCTAACATTCATTCCCTCGCTTTCTTATTCATGTTGGAGACTGCAGCTAACATGATTAAAACTGTGACAAAAATATATACACTACCGTTTAAGGTGGGGTCGGTAAGATTATTAAAAAATCATCATAATAAAAATACTTTAATGCTGCTAGGATGGATTAAATTCATCAAAAGAGACATTATCATTATAATGTTACAAAATATTTATATTTCAAATAAACACTTTCGTTTAAACTAAATTTAGATTTAAACTAAATCTAAAAAATGTATCCTGGTTTCCACAAAAATATTAACCAGCACAAATGTTTTCAACTATAATAATAGTAAGAAAACTTTTTGGACCGTCAAAACTGAAGAATCATGTGACACTAAAGACACAGGAATAAATTACACTTTGAAACATTAAAATAGAAAATTGTTATTTGAATAATATTTCACAATACTGTATTTTTTAACAAATAAATGCAGCCTTGTTGAACAGAAGAGACTTTCCAAAACATTACAAAATCAGCTTTTGAAGGGTTTATATTAGAGCTGCACGATTCTGGATAAATTGAGAATCATGATTTTTTTGGTTTTTAAATAGAGATCACGATTCTCCCACGATTCTGAACTAAGCAAAATAACATGTCATTTACTAGAGGCCGTGACAAAATATTAATTGCCCCATTCTATTGAAAAATGTTAAATTAATTTGAACGATTTATTTAAAAAAAAAAAAAAAAAAAAATTGAATGAATAATTCAATGACTCACATAAGTAGGCTACTTTACTTGTTCCATTACTGAATGAATCAGCAGTGTTGAACAAATCTATTGAATCAATGATTCAATGACTAATGCATTTAAGTCACTAGTCGCGGCCTAGTGGTGAAACAATGTAATCAACAAACATTATTTGTCAAAGGTTTAATAAACAGAGGAATCATCATTTAGAAATAAGATCGCATGGGTGTTTGAATCGAGATTGCGATCTGTTAACGATTAATAGTGCAGCTCTAGTTTATATGTATATTTGTTCACATTCATTCATATATAATTAGTTCACTGCTTTTATTAGAAACTAAGAGCAAATTGACCGTAGGGATCTCTGATGATCAATAACATTTAAAAGAACATCAACCAACATTTTTTTAGCATATGCAGAATTATCAACCATTTATAATTATAACCTAAGTCCTATGAAAATCATCTAGATATTAATACATGTGAGTAACTATGGTTGCAGATGCAGATTCAACGTTTCATTTTGAGCCAGGGGGTATTTACTACTTTTCTACATTGTTATTCCTGTTCCGTAATGCTCATTATCACAATCACTTCACCAACAATCCTTTATTAAAATTTCCTAGATTTGGTCTCCATCCTCAGCAGCACTCATATAGCATAGCTAATGAAGAGTGCTTCCAAAAAAAAAAAAAAAAAAAGGTTAAACATGTGCTCTGCTGAGGGCCGGAACACCAGCAGCTAATCCCAGCCTTAAATCTCAGTAGTGGGAGGAATTTTGACGAACAGCACCCTCTGAGAACAAATCTAGCAAAGAAGATCTGCCAAAATCTCTCTCCAACGCTCTTACACGAGCGTACAACCTCTGCAGTGAAATCCATGACTTGACTTCCTAGCAAAAATCTCATCAGCATGGGCACAGCTATGAATCAAAGTATATATGCATACACTGAGAAACACAGCTGGATGCACTGCTTAAATTGGCTCAAGTTGGTTTAGTTTACTTGCTTAGCTCAGTAAAATCCAAAAAAGCATGGGTGTTGATAGACGTGTCGTGTGCTATTGTGTCTTTGTGTGTGTATGTGCAAGATCGCTGCTCTTTTCTGCAGTGGCATTCCTGTCATGCCCACTCAGATTCCCGCTGTGGAAGAGCGCGTGCCCCAGGCTTCCATTCAAAAGGGCACTCCAGTGTGGGCAGACACCGATAGCGTGAAACCTAAGTGCTGGTGTACTGTCAGAGTAGAGTACGGAGCTGACCGCAGCAATGCTGTTTTTAGTATTTACCTGTTTTTTTTTTTCTGGATACTGCTACAGTGGAACTGAAGCTTGAATATAAATGGATTAAATCTAGCGATGCACCAAAATTTCACCAACTGTAAATATTTGAAAAAGCAAAACCGAATGAATTTGCAGCTTTAAATAAAGTTTTCGAAGGCCAAAATCATTTATTGTAAAGAGTGAGACGTATTACCATATTTTATCCACAAAACGTAGATAAACTACAAAAGGTTAACGTGTCAGCATTATGGACACACTTAACCATGATGAAAAATTACGAGAACTTGACACTCGATTTTTGGTTTTGGTTTTCTAACATTAAGTCTATCACAGATCTAGACATTAATACATGAAAATAACTATGGTTGCAGTTGTACTAGGGAGGTATGTCAAGCATTCATGGTACAATATTCGGCTTGTTCCAAAGAACTACTACGACTGGATTATTTTATCATCTGAGCTTGAACAGCATACAGAGTTCAATTATCCAATTACACAAATGGAATTATTACCAAAACCTTTCTGTTTTCAGCTAAATGACATATTTCTATGCTAATTAAATCAGATTGAAGCACCTGATTTATTGATATACATCTGGATGTAATTTCGCACGTGCTCTTTACAGACTTGACATGTCAATAAAAGCACACAATACAAAGTGCACCGTTTTCAAAAAGATCTGTGCATTTTGAAGAAAACCTGCAGATAAATGTATTTATAAAGTGACATTACGGATATACAAGTCACAATCAAACCACTTATACATGCATATGAGACATACAGAAAAGACAAACGAGCAAAGCACATTAAGAACAATTCACAAGATAATCAACAGATAAACATGCAGCATGCATTCCGAAACGGCTTCTCTTCACCGACAAACCGCAAAGCGTTAACTGCGTGTTCGTACAGAATGGTAATCTGACTGCAAAGCATGCCAGGTACTGTAGCGTGACAGTAGTTGAATTACGTCTAGGAAAATCATTTCCCAGAAGCACACTGCATTTTAGAGAAGGTCAAAGGTCAGAAGGGAGTAGTCAAATGCCTTTGCAGTGCACTCAAACCTGGACATGATGTCTGGTCTGGGACTTGGACCCTGATGTCTACACTGACTCTCTGGTCAATAAAAGCAATCTAGACAAGAGTTATATTGTCATAGTTAATTAAATTTGGTCTATTTTTATTCATATTATACCAGACATTTGAGTGGGAGCACTTTTGAAGTTCAAGAGAGACATTTATCTTGATTGATAAACTAAGATCAATGTCGCTCTTCAAGTCAGTCCAATTAGCGCAGTCTTACCTGAACATTCATGAAAGTGAATTTATCTCCGCAGCGGCCAAACACAGCAACACCACAAGCACGTATGCCATGCACTATCACTGTGTGAAATCAGACTGACCTCCCATGCATTTCTAAATCTTTTTTTCCCCCATTTGGTCTCGCAGGGAGACCAAAAGTGCCTATCAGCCATTACGTCAGTCAAATCGACACAGCGGTAGGCAAGGATTTCTACATACCAACTTTTATGAGCACGTACACAAGTTCACACACTTGAAGGACAGCGATGACATCACAACCGTCACTTACCTTCAGGTCTCGGTGCACCACGCCCATTTGATGGCAGTGAAGCACCGCCTCCAGGATCTGCTGGATGCAGTGACTGCATGCAAACAGCAGGGGGCGCATGTTAGTCTGAGCAGCGCTACAGTCCCGTGCACAGGCCAGGGGCGAGGGGTATTTGGGGCAGGTAAAAATGTCAAAAGGAAGGGGCAGGGCGTCTCTCTCTAGACTCGAGCCTTGCCTCCACGTAGCTAAATATTAGCACACATTAATAACTGAAATAAAAACACAAACAAAACCGCAGGTGGATTTCAGCGTCATGTTTAATATCATCTAAAATTGGGTATAATATTAACATTATTATATGGAGGCAATGCTTTGTGTCTTTTGAGAGTTTTATTTTATCTTCTAATGTCAACATATGTAGGACCTGTCCCATTAAATTACGGCAAAGTATAACAGTTTTCAAAAGATTGGGTTGTTATAATTCAGTGTAAAAGTGGTAAACAGATCATAGATTCAAATATTTAAAAAACAAGTGTAAGTTCCCTATTGCTTTTCTACTGGCCTATTATCATGTACTTTGAACAGCTTTAGATTTTAGTTTAAAATAAATATAATAATAATAATAATAATAATAATAATAATAATAATAAGACTCCTCATGAACTGCTCACCTAATGGATCGGAGATCAACTCCGTCTAAAAAGCCAAAAATGCAACAAAACTACATTTACATACACCATAATTCAAAAGTTTAAAGTCAGTAAGAACATTATTTTTTGAAAGAAATTAATACTTTTATTCAACAAGGACACATTACAAGTGACAGTGAAGACTTGTACATTGCTACAAAAGATTTAGATTTTAAATAAAAGCCTTTTTTTTTACTTTCTATTCGTCAAAGAAATATGTTTCTTGAGCAGAAAATCTGCTTAAAGAATGATTTTTGAAGGATCATGTGACACTGAAGACTGGAGTAATGGCTGCTAAAAATTCAGCTTTACATTAATGTAGAAAAGTTATTTCAATTGTAACATTATTTCACAATATTGCTGATTTTACTGTATTTTTGTTCAAATAAATAAAGCACTGGTGGGCATAACAAGACTTTTTCTAAAAAAAAAATTAAAAAAAATTCCAAAAAATCTTACTGACCCCAAACGTTTGAACAGTAGTTTAAGCATTTAAATTTCTTTTCCAAAATTTAAGCAAGCGTGCACAACATGCACACTTTGAAAAAGCATCTGAAATAAACTGCAAACTAGCCCAAAACCTGTGGGCTATTCATGATGTTGATTTGCACCATTATTTACATGACCTAGACATAGGTAAATAACCATAATCAGTGTATTGTCATACATTTAAAGCTGTTTAATACTGCACTGCAACACTGTAATATTTCAATTACAAAGACATGCCACTAAGTCCTTTTCATTACGGCAGCTTCCTATACCCTCTGGATTCTGCTAATTGCTGCTTGCAGCTCTACTCCTCTCCTCCTCCCTAGGGCAGTAAAAGAGGGTTTTGGAAATTAAACCTTAAAGTACTTCATACAGTGTAACACAGCTGTATATCTATGCAGTCTTTCATAGATATAGTGTCATGAGAGTGTAATGCGATTGCGGTTTGAGTGCGTGTTGAGAAGTGTAGGATAGCAGCAACACGTGCACACACGCATGTGAGCTGGTTGCCAAGAGACCCCTGCATTTTGCTATGCACGGGTACAGCCTACGCCAGGGCGAAAGATGCTTTCGGTATTTAACAGCCCAAACCCAGATCCGACACCCAAGTGATAATACACTGAGGGAGACTGAGGTCGGCGGTGGAGGAAAAGGTGACATCAATTGGGTAAATCAATTAATGCTGTAAATGGCTCTCTAGGTCAAAGCTATTCCAATATACAGCATATCCCATGAGTCAAATCATTCAGTGCTGGAAGAAAAAGATGGGGGCTGCTATAGCTGTTCTACAATCACACAGCACATGGAGGGTGAACAGTAATAGGTTTGCATGCTGAAGTGAGAGAGCAGTGTGTGTGTGTGTGTGTGTGTGTGTGTGTGTGTGTGTGAAGGTCATGTGATATGGTGTAACTGTGAATGACATTAACTGTATTGAAGCCTTTAAAGCTACAATCTGACTTGTACTACCGTTCAAAAGGTCAGCGAGATAATCTTTTAGAAAGAAGTTAATACTTTGATTCAGCAAGAACACAAATTGTATCAAAAGTGACCGTAATGACACGGATAATGTTACAAAAGAGTTCTATTTCAAATGCTGCTCTTTTGACTTTCTATTACCAATGAATCCTGAAAAAATGCATCATGGTTTCGACAGAAATATTAAGCAGCACGAGTGTTTTCATTTTTTCTTAAGCAGCAAATCAGCGTATGTGACCCTGGACCACAAAACCAGTCTTAAGTCGCTGGGGTATATTTGTAGCAATAGCCAAAAATACATTGTATGTGTCAAAATTATAGATTTTTCTTTTATGCCAAAAATCATTAGGAACATTATTTCATGTTCCATTAAGATATTTTGTAAATTTCCTACTGTAAATATATCAAAACGGAACTTTTGATTAGTAATATGCATTGCTAAGAACTTAATTTGGACAACTTTAAAGGCGATTTTCTCAGTATTTAGATTTTTTTGCACTCTCAGATTCCAGATTTTCAAATAGTTGTATCTCGGCCAAATATTGTCCGATCCTAACAAACCATACATCAATGGAAAGCTTATTTATCCAGCTTTGGTGTTTTCTAAAAATTGACCCTTATGACTGGTTTTGTGGTCCAGGGTCATATATCAGAATGCTTTCTGAAGGATTGTGTGACACTGATGACTATAAATGGCTGCTGAATATACTGTACAGCTTTGCATCACATGAATAAATTACATTTTAAATTGTAAGATATTTCACAATATTAGTGTTTTTACTGTAGCCTTCCTGAGTAAAAGAGACTTTGTTCAAAAACAAAAATTTTTGAACTGTAGTGTATTACCAAGCATCAATACATAAAGGCAACAATTTCATTAGAATTAATCATTAAGTTTTATTCTGAACAGATCAAATGCTTTTTAACTAAACAATATTAACGTTCTTGTAAGAAGCAAATTTATATAATGTAAATTATTATTATTTAGGAATAACTGCTATATTAGGATTTTGCAGACTGAAACTGTGCCATTCGAAGACATAAATGTTTAGATTTTTTCTTGGATTTAAGCTTTGATTCTGACACTGTCAACCTCGAAGTCAATGTAGTAACTCCAATTAGGATTAACTTATCCAAAACTAATTGCACATTACCATCACATGCACAAAAAGACTGCATTTAATTTCGATTAAATCCATTTTAATCTGAAAAAAAAAAAACACTCCTTTCACACATACTGGAGGATGATTCTGTCATTCTCTCCCTACAAAGTCAAAACAGTATAAATTATTAGATTTACATAAAACTAGAAGCTATTTAAAGCAGTCTAGCCTTAATGGCCGTATTTAAGTTTTAATGCAGCACTTTGAGCATGAACATTACTGATAGGGACAGTGCTGCATAAATGACGTTATAGCTGTGATTATTATTATCCATGTGCAGTGTTTACTGGCATGTGTGTAAAGTTCTGGCATGACAGTAAAGTTCAGGGCTGTAAATTAAAGTGCTGCATTTGCTTTCTAAATGTCTCCCATTAAAAGACCACGGAGCATGACATACGGTCACGGCAAATGTAAGACAGACCGTCTCCGAATAAACCCATTTCTCCGAGTGAATCTGTCTGTTTACTCTGCCTTTAAATGTATGAATGCATAGAGGGATATTTAGATATTAAAAGCATGTAAGGTTTTGTGCATTCATCATAGTGTGTGCGTGTGTGTTTCTTCACACCTCCCCCAGTGTCAGCTGCTGATCATGGCTGGACTGCAAGAGAAGATGCGTGTATGACTGTGATTTTGTGTGTATGTGTGTAGGGGTGAGACAGGAAGTGTCACTGTGTTTCAGTACAAAATCTCCACTTGAAAGAACTGCTGTGGACATTAAAATGTCTAAAAACGTACTAAAACTCATTGTGCTGCCTTCTCTAATATTAGCTTTATTCCCTATACTAACGTCACTAAATATTACAGTATTTGAGTCTCTTCTCCAACCCTTCAAGAGATAGAGAGCAATTTAAGCACTAACTTTTGCAAGAATCTTCAATGAGAAGTAAAACATGTAACGTGTAACAAGCACAGCTTAAAATAAAGAGTTACCAAAATTACAAATCTACAAATATCATATCTGCGGAGAGAAGACAGTAAAACCTACTACTGTTTAAAGAAAGAGAATGACTGGCCGTTCATAACACTGTTGATACTATTCATTCAAATACCGAAAAAAATAAAAAAATAAAAATGATTTGCTATAAAATCACCTTTGCCAAGGCATGCTGACTACCTTAGGGCCGTGATGCCGGAATCACCAAATCCAGTCTTAAAAATGGAATTTACAGTAAAATGCGGAATGCCACAGAGTTTGGCAATATTTGAATGAATGAATCAAAAGTAGAGCTGTACACAATATGTGACTCTGGACCACAAAACCAGTCATAAGGGTCAATTTTTTCGAAATTGAGATTTATACATCATCTGAAAGCTGAATAAATACGTTTTCCATCGATGTATGGTTTGTTAGGATAGGACACACAGCTATTTGAAGATCTGGAATCTGAGGGTGCAAAAAATACAAATATTGAGAAAATTGCCTTTAAATTTGTCCAAATGAAGTTCTTAGCAATGCATATATTACTAATCAAAAATTAAGTTAAGTTTTGATATATTTATAGTAGGAAATTTACAAAATAACTTCATGGAACATGATCTTTACTTAATATCCTAATGATTTTTGGCATAAAAGAAAAATCAATAATTTTGATTATATTTTTGGCTATTGCTACAAATATACGCCAGCGACTTAAGACTGGTTTTGTGGTCCAGGGTCACATATGGACTAATGTCTGTGAATATTAAACTGTAATAGACTGCATGTGCGTCTCTGTGTGAATGAGAGTTTTGTCTACTACACATACTCAAGCACGCTTGTGTTTCCAGCATCTGCCGTCTCACTATATGAGGACGGTCCATGAACTTCATCTCCAGAGCTGCTCTGAGAGCTCATTTCATGAGTATTTCACTATTTCATTTGATAAAAAATACTGCTAGATACACACAGGAAGTCAGAGGTCTACATTATAACCCGCCAAAATAAAAGCTTGGCTTGACTTTTAAAAATTGTGACATTATGAAATCGTTACTTTTGTACAGTGGAATGTACTTCTCAAAGTAAAAACAATAATATAGTTCACTGAAATGTTATTTTTAAGGAATATTGCATAATATCACACAATTTTAATTTAAACAGTAAACCATTGTTGTGCAGCACTTTGTTTGCCAAAAAAAAAAAAAAAAAAAGAGAGAGGAATTGTTCAAATGTCATTACATTTTAAAAGATTAATTAAATCGATAAAGTTATGCATTCATCTGATTACGACTATTTTTCATAAGGAATTTGTGTTAAATTATAAAACATAGAATCCAGAGAAATTAAAACAGACAACATAATTTCTGGAAATAATTAAAACATTTCATAGCGCCCTATTGTTGTTAAAAACAAATGTTGTTAAGGTTGTATGAATTCAATTTACTTTTTGATTAGAACTGACCTCAAACAGTTTGCCCAGCATTTCTGACGCAGAAAACATGGTACATAGTGAACACTCTAACATAAAGTAATTTAAGAGTGTTTACACAAAAAAAAAAAAACAACACTATAATCGAACCATAAATATTAATTTCATTATGATTTAAGGGATAGTTTTTATTATTTAAGTCACCCTCATGTCATTCCAAACCTGTTTGTCTTACTTTCTTCTGTGGACATGCAAGAACATACAAACAGTTCTGTAACAACGTGAGGATGAGTAAACGATGACAATTTTCATTTTTGGGTGAACTGTCCCTTTAAACATAATAGTAATAGAAAGTAAGAACGAATAACTAAAAAGCTCAAGCAAAAATACCCATGACACCTTGAAAGTTCTGATCATCCGCACAACGGCGTCAAGCTAAAGATCAAGCACAGGAAGTAAGGATTCGGGAATTTTGGGACGGCGAGTCAATGGATTAGGGGAAGCCCATGATGCCATACACAGACGGACAGACAGACAGACTACAGCTACAGACACACAGACAGGAGCAAGCAGGGGCAAACAGACAGGCTACAGACAGGCAGTGTGTGAGCTACATACTGACCTTCAGGTCCCTGTGCACTATGTCATGTTGGTGAATATGATGGACACTGTCTAGAATCTGATGGATACAGTGACTGTGAAGACAAAACGGAAGAAAAGAAAAAGAAGAGGGGGAGGGAAAGAGGGAGGAAGGGAGCGAGAGGTGAAGGGGGAGATGTGAGGATGGATACAGTGAAATCAAACGATTGATGGAGTGATGGCAGTGCATTGAACGAAAGGAGAGGAGATGATAGAGAAAACAAGGTGACGGGTTGAATTGATGCACGAGAGATGGGAGGAGTGACGTAGACAGTGAGGGAGGAGAGGGAGATGGAGGGAGGAATTAAAAGGAGAGAGGGTAGTGAATGGTGGAAGTGAAGAGACAGAACCATTTAGACATAAAACACACTGCTGTCAACAACAAGAACAACATCAGAGAGAGAAAGAAAGAGAGAGAGTAGGTGAGGAGAAACAGGTGTAGTGAGTGAATGTGTGTGTTAAATCTGAGGATGTGAGAATAAATGCTGGTGTGGTGTGGGGAGATTTACTATATACATATACTGTGTCTTTGAAGGGGCGATCTGTCTCTCACACACACACATTCATACCAACACTGTGTTTTATATATTATACATATACTATGGTTCAAAAGTTTGTGGTCGAAGATGTTTATTAAGTAAGTCTTTAATGCGCACCAAGACTGCATTTAAAAATACAATAAAAATAGTAATTTTGTGAAATATTATTAGAAATTAAAATAACTATTTTCTGTTTTAAAGGGATCATATGATGCGATTTCAAGTTTTCCTTTCTCTTTGGAGTGTTGCAAGCTGTTTGTGTATATATAAGATCCCTGAAGTTGCAAAGTCTAAAGTCTCAAAACCAAAGAGATATTCTTTATAAAAGTTAAGACTCGACCATGCCCCCCTAAAATGGCTCGTTCAAACACACCCCCACATGTCTATGTCACGGTGTGGGGAGATTTGCAAAACACCACCCAAACGTATATGCAATGAAAGGCGGCGCAACTTTTATTTTCGCTGTAGTAGTGTTGTTGCCGCCACCATGTCCTGGAGATGCTGTGTTTCATTGTGAAAGTGAAACTACTTTGTTTGGCCTTCCAAATGTGCACACAACTAAAAATCAGTGGTTAAGTTGTATTTACAATACTGTTCCAGAACAGTTCAACCCAAATATTTGAGTGTGTGCAGCGCATTTTACGGAGGACTATTTCCTGAACCTAGGAGTAGCCTGCCAGCTGTGCTCAAAGACTATTTCTATAAAGTGGGGCAATTCCAACTTTGCAAGGACAGTCTGGCGCTTCTGACTCACAGCCTGTAAGTATGTTTTCATATTTAAAGAATTTGCCACTGACTATTCAAACGCGAGTTTTGAGCAGTGTAGAGTAGTGCTTGTTGTTTGTCGTTTCTCCGATCGCAAATGCAGACATGGAAATGTTTACGCGGCACGATGCAACGCGATGCGTAAAATGACCGTACGAGTCATTATAATCAGTAATTATGTCCCCACTGGATACAACAAATGCCTCGTTTGTAATGGGTTTTATTGTTTTAGTCTCGTCGTGCCGGGACACGGCATCACAATACGGTAAGGGGTGCAACATTTCTGTCTCACGCTTGAGGTATTCGGCCAATCACAAAGCACTGGATGGCTGGCCAATCAGAGCACGCCTCGCTTCTCAGAACAATGAGCTTTGTAAAGATCGGCACGTTTCAGAAAGGCGGAGCATAGAGGAGCAACAATAATGTACAGTATGTGAAAAATAATGTGTTTTTTGAACCTTAAACCACATAAACACATTGCATTACACCAAATACACAAAATAATGTTCTTTAATGTTCTTTTAGCAATGTCATATGACAATTTATTCTTGTGAGAGCAAAGCTGAATTTTCAGCATCATTACTCAAGTCTTCAGTGTAACATGATCCATGAAATATTTTTATCACTGAAAACTGTTATCTGCTTAATATTTTTTGGAAACCTTGATACATTTTTTTTAATGATTCTTTGATGAATAAAAAGATCAAAAGAACGGCATTTTTTTGAAATAGAAATCTTTTGTAACCTTATGAATGCCTTTACTGTCACTTGTTTAATAAAAGTAATAATTTCTTTAAAAATAAAACAAAAAATATTAATTACAAAAAAATACAAACGTTCTCATAGGTTTTTATCTATCTGCTCTAGTACGTTTAACATTTCAACCTACTCTAGTAGATTTTAACATTTTGAGGCATTTTTTGTCCACACTGAATACAAAACTGCTACATGATATGATATGATATGATATTAATGTACGGTTATGACAGACCAGTGAGATTTCACAGTGGGCAGGGCTAACCAGCATAAAGCTACAGAAATAGAAATTAATCAACAGAATGACCTTCCACACGTCATATCTTCATAGTTACAGATTTTATTAGGCCTACTTGCTTCTTTAACACGTCACATTATCACAATTTATTTATGATATCAAATATTTTTCTAAACCTCAAGGCCATACACCTGATTGTGGTAAAATTATTAACTATAAACAAAAAACGACATTGACAAATACCAAATTATAGATGATTAGTAAAGTGCTTTTCACTGATTTAAATCACTAAACCTTGTGCCCGTTTCCATTCACAGTAGCGTCATACCCTGCTTCTGTCACACGTCCAACAACAAGAGCCACAACACAGCGGAGTAGGTGTCAGTGACACTATCACACACAGAATGAGAGAGCTAAAATATCTGAATAAAAGAGAGAAGGCAGACAGAACGAGAGAGAGACAGGTAGAGAATGGGAGGAGGGGAGAAAGATGAAGCCCTAATTACGCGTTAATTGGAGCCCTAGTTTCTCCCTCTCTCTGAGGAGGCAGGGGGCAGCGCACGGCTGCAGGGCTTCACAAGAAGAGGGACACTTAGAGTGAAAGAGAGAACAACAGAGATGGAGAGGAGGGAAAGAGAGAAAGAGAGAGAGAGAGGAGGGACAGACAGCAGGTGGCTAGAAGCAGGTCAGCAGGAGACGAGCACAAGGGAAGCGGAGATGTTTCCTTGCATCTATTCCTACAAAAGAACAGCCAAACATTTGATATCTAGAAAGCAGTGTGGTAACAGAATTCACTTCCAACTAATATTTCTAATATTCACTTCTAACTGATCATTTTCCTGTAACAAATAACACTTAAAAAAATAAAACAAATAATAAATGTGAAAAAAATGTACTAATAATTTTACATGATTGCCATGACAATACAATAATATTATTAGAGTATATTAGTAACAATAAAATATTTATTATTATTAAACATTATTTATTATTTATCTATTATTGTTGTGTCTGAAACACTAGTAGTATAAAATAAATTTCGGTAACACTTAAAGCCTTCATGTATGATGCATTATAAAGGGTAAGGGTATAATGCATTGTAATTATTCATAATGTGTGTTGTAATACATTATAACCAAATTTATGATGCATAGTGCATAATGCATAGTGTAACAATGAACTTATAAGTGTTATAATGTATTAACTGTGGATTCAATTATGATATTGTACAATGCATTATAAGGTGCATTACAAGGCAAAATTAATGCATTATAACTACTTTTATAATGCGTTACACATAAAGGCTTCAAGTAAAGTGTTACTGAAATCTCACACTCACAACTGTGCTGTGATAACCTCCACTTTATTTGACAAGGATATCTAGGGAATGGATGCTAACACTTGTTTCAAACACAGTTATCGGCCTATAATTTCAGAGGCCAATGACTGCTTTATATATACCTATTATAAGAGACCCTGTGCAATATACTACATGTAATTGCAGTAATTAGAGTGTAAAAGCATTGTGCAAGAGCACGACAAGAGCGTAAACTGCCCTTTAGATGCTCAGCTAAAGTGTAATGTCGTAACTAACAGCTGGGTCATGAGAACAAGAGCACATTGCTCAACTTCAATAGTGGTGATGAACCAAGACAGTGAGGCTCAGTATCTGTGGTTTATACACTTGAGATTGAACCTGCTAAACTTGATAATCTAATCAGACACTAGTATTAAACAAGAGCACACGTAAATCAACTAATCAAGTACTTGTATTTTTGCACCAAATAATTACAAAAAGATCTCACTTTTACTAGTAATGTTATACATTTATTATAATTATATATATATATATATTTTTTTTTTTTTTTTTTTTTTTTAATTTATAATATATATTCATAAAGTACAAAATCTCAACAAATAAACAACCATTTCAAATTAATTGTGCTTTTTTTTTATTTTTTTTATTTACACTACCGTTCAAAATTTTGCGTTCAGTTAATTTAAGAAACTAATACTTTTATTAGCAAGGATGCATTAAATTGATCAAAAATGACAGAAAGATTTCACACCGGTGCAAAAAATTGCTTTAAATTACTACTTGTTTTCAAAGAATCCTGTAAAAAATGTATTGGCTTCCACAAAAATACTAAGCAGCAAAACTGTTTTCAACATTGTTATTAATAAGAAAAGTTTCTTGAGCAACAAATCAGCATATTAGAATGATTTCTGAAGGATCACGTGACACTGAAGACTGGAGTAATGATGCTGAAAATGTAACTTTGGCTTCATAAAAATAAATTGCACTTTTAAAAACAATTAAAAATAAAACAGTCATTTTAAATGTTTAAAATATTTTCCATTTTTACAGTATTTTGATATCAAATAAATGCAACCTTGGAGAGACACATCCACATATAAACAATTTAATTTGATTAATTATTGTTTACTATTGATAGATATACTGAGTATATCGCCTATACTGAGATATACTATATATACACTGCTTATTAATTTAGTCAAATGACACACATACACTTACCTAAAAGAAAAAATGTATTTAAATGTCAAAGGCAAAATTGTGACAGTTTGTGGATCGTCTCCTCTCTAACTTTCAGTTAGCAGACCAGACCTTTAACTAAACCACACCTCCCCACACGAGCAATACCACGGAACAAGCACTGGGTCAAAAAACCCACAAGAGAGACGGTCAAAGCGAACGTGATACACACACACCCACAGGAAGTCAGCGCTAGTCATTATGTGGAACTGCATACATAGGCTGGACCGCAGAGGTGATAATGCTCAGGACTAACACCTTCGACTGCATACTGTAAACCCTGGTAACAAGCACACAAGCACACACTCACACAATGTGGAAAGGGATCTGTACAGGACGGTCAAAGAATTGCCTACAAGAAGGCTGTCTGTGTGTGTGTATGAGAGGGAAAGGGACATAATGCATGATGAAAGGACAGATAGATCAGTGGAAAAAAAACAAGAGAAGACATATACATAGACAGAGAGACTAAAGACACAACAGCAACACTCTAGAATTGTATATCGTTGCACAAAGCACCTAAACCACACACAACAGCATACAGTTCATTTCCTCAAACAGTCTTAAGTGTCCAGTTCTGTCATGCCACGTTTCACCCTAGTGTGTGTGTTGCACTGTGGGAGATGCTATTTCAAATAGCATCTCCAAATGCAAAACAAACTCACAGTGAACGTGTATGTGATGGTGACGGGTGCAACAAGCTAGGGCCAATGACAGAGGAGAAGAAAGGGCAGAGAAACGTTAAACATTAGGAAAAGCATTCTTACCTGGCATCCGCTTCGCTGTAGTACTCTCTGGCAACAATGTCTTCAAACAGTTCACCTCCAGTCACCCTAAAACACAGGAAGTTCAGCCTGGCTATTTGCTAATTCAAACAGAATTCCTGTTCTAGTGCACGTCCCTTCCGAGAGCTCAGTTTCCATGGAGACGAGAATCCAATATTAAAAATTCTCCGGAAAGCTAGAACTATGAAAACCGAGGGGAAGGTCTTTAAGATGGCATGCTTTTGGGGAGGCATTAAATGTTTTTGGTTATTGCCCATCTGATAGCAATGTGTTTATAATATAACATCAACATGCTTTAGTTCAGTTTTTACGAATTATAACTCATGAAGCCCATGTTTGCTTAAAGGAATGGTTTGGGAAATTAATTAAAATACATTACATGGCTTTTGAAGACTTTGAATATAGCACAGCAGTGTTATTCTCAGCTAAAAATAAAACTATTAAAAAATAACAGCAATTTAAAAAAAGCTGAAATAAAATGAACTTAAAAATGTCTAAAACTGAAATAAAAATAAGAAAAAAAAAATACTAAAACTAAACTTAAATTGAAAACTGAAAATATAAAAATTTAAATACTCTAATAGCATATAATATATCACTTTCCTCAGGAAACAGCAGCCTGTACGAATGCTAGATGTTTTAAAGTCATCTTGGTCATTTCCTACTTACAGTATAAGCTTGAAAAATCATAAATGTGATGCATGTTAAGTTAAGTAATTTTGGTCAGAATAAAATCAATGTGTTGGTCAATTTTATTATTAACACAGCTTTCTGTCAAAGATATGAGCTTTATTATCTCTAGTACAACAAAATTAAGAAGAAAGGAAATGGAGCGTTAGGTGTGGAATTGACACTTTATCAGCGTCTTTTATCACGCTTGTGCTGCCAAATTCAGTTTTGCTATGCATGCCTGTCACCGCATAAACAGGCAAATGAGCAGTATTTTCTGGCAAATTTGATCACTGGTCTTCATCACCAGTACAAAAACTATATTATAAAATTAACATTAGCAATTACAACATACTATGATATGATCAATGACAATTTGTGCACTTGTGCTCATCTCATAAATACAATCATTCAAACACAACTTGAAGGCAGCAATATTCCTTTTGCATTCATACAGTGTTGTGAGAGTGAGCAGATGACAGCACTTTTTACTTTTGTGTGAACTATCCGTTTAACAGTGCAGAAAACAGAATGCTGATAAAAGGCTTCAGAAGCACATACTGTAGCATATGAAGGATGAATCATTTTAGGCTACGCTGTTCCTCACGTCAAAGCAGGAAACGGAGGAACATTCTGACAGGAAGTACACTGACACTTACAAATCAAACAGTAGGTAGTGGAAGCCCTCCTCTGATATACTGTCATGCAGACGAACTAAAACAAAAACAGAGAATTGAGATTAGATTTTATTGTGGCTGTAGGGACAAAAATCACACAACATTCACTTGAGCTGAAAGTATAAGAATAATCAACTGTCACTGATCCATTCAGAGTTTAAATGCTTAAAATACACTTTAATAATATATACAGTATTATTTCTGATTATAACTGGTGGAGGTAAATAGCTTACCAATATTGGGGTGTTTCAGCAGACGACAGATTCGAGCTTCTCGTTCGAGCTTCTGATGGTCTGAGGGTCAAACACAGAAACACACACAAAGTGTTAAGAGTGCAAATTATAAAACACTGGTAACTGGATATAAGCCGCAAAAAAACAGCTCAACAGTAAGGATGGACTAATATTAAAATGCAGGCCAATATTGCTAATTTAATTTTTTTTTTTATGTGAATATCACAAATATACAAATTCAAGTGTGAAACACAGATAATCATTTCGAGATTTGCTAAATCTGATCTAAATATAAAAATAAACATGCATAAAATAAAATATCAGCTTTTAAATTAAATGGTAATAACAGCTTTTAATTAATAACCAGGCATTTCAAGTAGTGAAAAAAAATTAAAAAGGGTAAAATTTTGGGTAGACTATGAATAAACCTCACATCACATTAGCCATCACACCGGTCATAGCTCCAGTGTAGAGTTACAGGCCTTATTTCCATTGGCAATGACATCACAAACCTAATATGCCATTATGCCTTTTAATTACGCTATCATTATTTCCTTTGTCGAGTGTTGAGCATTCAGCACAAAAACATGAGAGGAGGCAGCAATCACAAATCATAAGCTTGTCACAGTTGCGCTAAATCAACGTCCTAGATCTCATTCAGTCTTGATAAAAGGGTCAGTGCGGCCCAGAATTGAGGGTGGCTAGATAGAGACTCAACACAATGTTTAGATGCATACCTTCACGTTTACTCCAGATTAGATTTAAGGTTCAGATGGTGAAAACCATACTAATGTCTAATCTAAATTTCTTCTGAACAGTCACCTCTGCCTGATCTCAGACCTCTGTGTGTCAATATCTACGTCTAATATATCTATATCTATACCAACAAACCTCTCAATGTAGGACATGGTTATAAAAGAGCACCCAACTGGCCCATCTTGACAGAGAACACACTGCCTAGGCTGTTAATTATAATAATAATGATGATGATGATGATGATGATGATGATGATGATGAGCTACTGTAAGAGTGGAATAAATGCTCCCTTCTTGAAAATCAACAGAGACAGCACTAAAACCCCATCAAGCCCAAGATGGATTAGGGCGATACGAAACGTGTGTCTTAAGCTTATGATTCATGCTCTAGAAGGGCATCTAATGTTTCATCAAACTGATAGCAACACAAATAACGCCCCAGGACGTATCAGAAAAATTGAATCCAACAGCAACACACGCAATTCAAAATCAGCTTTCACTAACGACAGACACAGCTGAAGGCGACATCAACGATTTAAGAAAAGAGCACAAAATTATCACCCCGACTGATGTGAGTAATTTCACTACAATCACTTAATGTAGATGCAAAAATAATAATAAACGCTGGAAAACTGCAATGCTGAACAATTAAGTTTACTAAATTTCACCACTATGTTTTGTAAGTGAAAGTTTGAATTCACAAGAACACAATCCAACCAGTCAGGATACAGTCATGAAAACTTGTTCCACTGTTCGGCCATTCAAATGCCATAATAAATATTCATATTTAATGTGCTCTTTTAATATCATGACATTTAGAAGAAAAACTAAGTTGGATATATGGTGGCCCAAAAAATGATCTAGACACTTTTGGACACTCACATGTATATATATGTCACTGCATTAAATTTAAAACATCAAACCAACTAGAAAAAAAAAAGATGACTTTTCCAAGAATTAATTTCACTTTACCACTTTACACTTAGTTCGATCTTTTGTTATGTAAAGATATTACAAAAATACAGTAACGAATAAGTGCACCTTAAATGTCCAAATACTTTTTTGGGGGAGTCACTGTATAATGCATAACCTCCACTGCATCAGTAGTTAAACACAACACTGTATGAAAGCAAACCCAAACATAAATCGCCATCTAAACTCTGTAAAAAACATTTAATTTCAACTGACACTCAAGGTCACCAAGTCACACAGTGGAGTTCCATGTGAAGAGCCAGTTAGCCTTATTCAAAAGTTGTTGTTTTTTTCCATTTGATCATGTCCCACCTTTATCTATTGTTCAATATTTTATTGTCCCTATTCTAAGCCTTTCCATATTTTAAGATTTAATGGCTTGGCGCTGCCTCGTCTTACTCCTACTAACCCTAACACAGAGACGGGCTTCTTGATTGGCTGTTGGCCGGGTCTGGAATCCCGCCCCTTTTTCTGTCGCTGACGCTGATGTGCGGTGACCTTAAGCTCAGCTGCTGGGCATTCTCTGAGTTATACACATACTCCTGAAGCTGTCGCAACACTAGAGCTCCAACACTGTCAACCCAGCTATAAAGCTCCGCTCTAGCTAATGAGTTCCCTGCAGAAGCTGTCGTCCTCTACCACATTTAAATAATGCCCTTAAACCACCACATACTTCAAGACAAGGTATCGATTTTAAGTTGAAAACCATGCATTGCTAGTTAATGGTTTTGGTGGTTTATGGTTATGCAAAACTACATATTTTCAAAATGAACAAAAACAAATTGTTCATGAAATGGAAATTTTCTAAATGCATGTTATTGATCTTCCTTTGAATGATTTGGTCAATCATTGAGTCCGCTTAAACTCCACCCATTTTTACAATCCATCCATTCTGCCTCCATTCTGTCAAGAACTGATGGACTGAACCAATTCGTGGTCTCTTTTTTTTTCTTTTCCATAATCAGTTTCAGTTTTGTACATCAGAATTTTGAAGAAAATATCTGTCATTACTTGTGTTAAATCGCAACTTTAAAGACACGTTGGACATGTCTGTAAGACACATTCTTGCATTCAAAAACAATTTGGACAGAGCACAGCAAAGATGTACTTTTAAATAACAACATTTTTATAATGCAATGCTAGTGGCAATATCCTCAAAAAAAAAAACAGCATCACAACATCCATCTGAATTCGTAATTATAGGATACAGTGATGATGTTTTAACAGGAAAGATTGTAAAGTTCCAACTATTTCCAAGATGATTGCACAACTAAACTGTAAAGTGCTAAAAACATAAAAGTGGAAAATTATTAGTAAGGATGCACGATATATCGGCCACCATATCGGTATCAGCCGATAAATGCTAATTTTTTCTGTTATCAGTATCAGCCCGATAAGAAAATTTGGCTGATATCTTAAAGCCGATAAATAATGCATTATTTCCTTCAGAGACACTTCAGATGCGCGCTGTTGGCCATGATGGTTTTAAAATGCTTGAAATGTAATTGGAATCACTTCGAAAAGGACAATACACTTAAATGCAACAAGTCTGCAAAAAGCAGGGCAAGTCTGCCATAAAGGCTACATAAAATTATAATGTGAACATTACTGTAAATAATGTTGTTGAATCTTTGTGCGCCTGTGTTTCGTGCATGCGTTGAGCGCACCCACAATGGAGCTACACCTCCCTGACAGTTAAGTTTGCTTGTGCATTTGCAGCCTTTTGTGCACTTGTACGTTGTAATATTGTTTAGTATATCGGATTTATCTCCTATAAAATGCGTTTTGGTTAAGTTAATAGAGCATTGATAGAGCGCTTCAGTTTACCCATGATCATCTTTAGCTCCTTCATTCAGCTCAAACAGCAGAACATTAAAAAAGCTCAAACAGCACAACATTAATAACTATGATTGGGAATGTCGTGTATATAACATTCTAATGAGAACGTTATTATAATAAAACATTGTCAATTCTTTGGGTTTATTTGCCGTGTTTCAGCACGTTGTAATGGGAAGAGCACTTCCACAACAGGAGTTACTCTGACTATAGCACGCAATAACTGCGTCATTTTGTATATCTATACCACAACTTTTATTTTTCTCTTATTATTTTCATCAACAATATGGTTTAGTTAGACTTTTTATGATTAAATTTTTTAAAGAGAGAGTAAAATTATTTTTAAAACGTACACTGTTCAAACTAGGCTGCTTATGTTAAAGTGTTTGGGATGTGGCTTTTAATGATGAGAACTTTTTTATAATCAGGCTCTCTAAAAGTATATAAAAATGTGGATATAGATTTATCGGCCAATATATCAGTTATCGGCTTTCAAATATAAAGAATTATCGGTTATCGGTATCGGCCAAAATGTTCATATTGGTGCATCCCTAATTATTAGTGCAAAAATCTAGATAAACTAGACTAATCAAAGGTTGGATGACTAGACTAGGGCCCTATAATTTCAGAGATGCAGAAAATACGGAGGAATCACGGAATTCAGTCTTAAAAACGGAATTTACTGAATAATGTACAGAATGTCATGGAATTTGTCAAAGTTTGGAAAAACTATTGAAGGTCATTATACTTAAATCAAATTGTGATGTGGACTACTGTCTGTAAATATTAAGCCTCAAAAAGACAAATTAAATATACATCCTGCATGTTCTGCATGTCTGTGTGATGAATGTCGCAGACGCGTGGTTTCGTTCACCACACATAATGAAACGCATGTGACGCTCACAGTGATTTCAGCATCTGCCGGCTCTCTAAATGAGGACATAAATAAAATGAACAACATCTCCAAAACTGTTCTGAGAGTCACTTCCTGAGCATTTTACCGTTTAATTTCAGTAAAACCTGTGTCATATACGCACAAAAATGTAAAAGTATTCATGGCAACCCATCAAAATAAAAGTTCAGTTTGATGTTAAGACATTGTGCAAGAAATATATTACTGTTCATTAGTAATTATATTATAATATTAATATTATGATTATATTATACAGCATTCAAATAATTGCAATAATTATAAATACAAAACGCATGCTAAAACACAGAAAAAATAAATAAAACAGATTTCATAAGGCCCTACTAGACCAACATTGTGACGCATCGCTAATGGGTTACTACAAATCACGTCTCATGAACTTATTTGTGCGTTTTGCCAGGGTCATGACCATCTCTCTGGGTCAGATGAGAGTCCCGTGCTCCAGGCATGTAACTATGCTTGTTCTCTGTCTCTCTTTCACATGCGCGCGCACACACACACACACACACACACACACACACACACAGACAGCTGCCAAGTGCCAAAGGTGCCTTCACTATCAGCCTTCTCTTTATGCGTCTTTCTCTCAAACAGTCATTCATGATGATTCCTTCTCTCTCTCCCACTCTTTCCCTTTCTGTATATCTAGGTCACATTCCCTCTCTCATGCCCACCCTCCTTCTAACCCCTTGACAGATCATATTGTTTCTCTCTCCTCATAGTAACTCTCAGCCTAAAGACAGTCACTCCTAATCTACACGACCCACCTCAATGCTAGATTTTGTCAAATAAATGTCAATTTAAACACTGTAAACACTTATCATCCTATACTTGCTTTTTGTGACAAAATGGTACACTAACACAAAGCTACAATAAAAGAAAAAGGCTAAGGTGAAGCTCATGAAACCTGTCAAGAATGTGTCAACGCTGAAAATAATAGTTTTTTTTTTAACACCAAATCAGCATATTAGAATGATTTCTGAAGGATTATGTGACACTGAAGACTGGAGTAATGGCTTCTGAAAATTCAGATTTGCATCAAAGGAATTGTTTGTATTTTATATAGGCCTATATATTAAAATATAAAACATTTTAAATTTGTAATAATATTACTGTTTTTACTGTATTTTTGATCAAGTAACAGCAGCCTTCAAAAGCATTAAAAATAATCATATTGACCCTTTCGGACGGTAGTGTATATGAATTCATGTCAAAGTGTAAAATAAAAGCAGACACACAAAAAAGAAAATATGACCTGGACATAATCTTCTTGACAGGTTTTATAATGGCCAGTCTGCATCAAGAAGGTTAACAACTAAAAGACTAATCTTACTACTCTACATTGACAACCTTAATTTGTTTTCCTCTGACCACGCAATCAGAAAGCAACGTGTCTCTCCACACAGACTGTATTTAGAGGGCTGTTGGGCCTATTTTAAAATGGTTTTCAGTGCCTGTGGAATCAAATACATGTCAAGTGCTTGTTCTCCACATTACACATTCTCACCACAATGACCACACAGCCGAAGGGACATGATGAGGATGACACTTTGGCAAAGCAACTGCTGGCTTCAAGTTTCAAGAGGGAGGACAGAAGGGCATGAAAAGATTTACACCCCTCAACAGCGGGATGCCGTAAAAACCGAAAATCTCTTTCTGCCATTTCATTGGTGTATTTTCTGTCTTATTGCCATGGTGTTTGGATCTGCCATTGGTGCTGACAGTAACCATGGAAGCAGATTTAAATATAGTTATGAGCATGTTGTAGAACTTTGAGTGTTCTGTTATTGAATTTCTGAGCATTTACAATGGAATCCTAACATGGTTTTTTGGAAACGGTACCATGGTATCCTTTGACTTGAATACTACAGTACATGAAAATGGTCATTTTTCAGTACCATACTACATATAAAAATACCATGTAGTGTTCGTATGGTCAGCCATTTTTAAATTTAGTCT
Organism: Onychostoma macrolepis; assembly: GCF_012432095.1. Taxonomy (NCBI): domain Eukaryota; kingdom Metazoa; phylum Chordata; class Actinopteri; order Cypriniformes; family Cyprinidae; genus Onychostoma; species Onychostoma macrolepis. The sequence goes on from NC_081159.1 coordinate 4,909,028, forward strand.
TAGTCTTTTTGAATTAATACTTGAGTTATCATGTTTAGTCAAGTTTGCCCTGTTTTTGTTGAGTCAAGTTTTACTTGAGTAAATGTCTGAGCATTTTAGTCTAGTTTTAGTCAATAAAAGCTTAGTCACATTTGCATCATGCTGTATAATGGTTAAAATGATAAAAATGATTTTTGCCTAAATTGATTGTTCTCATTTGAGAAATTAATTTTGCATTTCAGTTATTGCACTTTCACCAATTAGCACAAATCAACAGAATGTCGATATAAATTCATATCAAAGACTTACGCACCCTCTCTGTCTACATTTTGAAAACTGGTAAAAGAAACGAAAAAGTATGATAACAGTGAAATTCCTAATAGTAATTCCAATAATTCCTAATTAAGTGCATATATTTAGCAAGCACAATCGCAAACAATATTGTTGAGATCTCAGGACACAGGACACAGACCGGCCGAATGAAACTTTCATTTTAGATAAACATAGAAATTGCTAAATTCCAGCATACTTGTTTGTCAGTGTTTTCAGAGCATCATCGGCGCTTCTGCAATGAAGAGCGAGGGCGTGCGCATGGTTGCCAGATTGCAAGAAATAAGCAAAACACCGGTCAGAAAATTTATAATTTTAACTGAGAAGCTCTGATTTGAGGATTTGAACTCTTGATATCTGGCAACCGCACACGTAAACGCTCACGTAGTAGAGATGTGTACAGCAGTCGCAATAATATTTTGTCTCGTTTTTTTTTTTAATAAAAAAGTTTTTATTTTTAAAATGAATTTTAGTCTCGTCTTTTATCGTCAACAACATTGCATGTTGATACAGTCACAGTAAACGTATACTGACCTTATTGTTTTCTCGTCATTGTCTTGTTTCAGTCGTGGGAAAATAGCTTGTCAACAAACATTTTTCGGCATAATTTTCACTTACGAAATAGTACCATGCTATTACCATCTACCATCTCTGCACATAGTGAACTTGGAATGAAATGGAAATTCATCATCCAGTTTTTAAATGCATCTTAATGAACTTACAATTCATGCATGTTTCATATTGTTAATTTTTTACCTTTTAAACGCATTGTCGTAACCAATGGATAGAACCAAGTTCCCATAATACATTTATTTTAGTGCTGTCAAACGATTAATCGTGATTAATCGGATTCAAAATAAAAGTGTTTGTTTACATAATATGTGTGTGTATTGTGTGTATTTATTATGTATATATAAATACACACACATGCATGTATATATTTAAGAAAAATATGTTGTTTATAAATTAAATATTATGAAAATATTTATGCATGCATGTAAATACATGTAAATATTTTCAAAATATATACATGCATGTGTGTGTATTTATATATGCATAATATACACAGTACGTACACATATATTATGTAAACAAAAAAAAAAAAATCGCATTATTTTGGATGCGATTAAAGCACTCATTTTTGTCTTTTTAAATAATCTGTCTCACTCTAAAGTATGTCACAATAAAGAAGAAATTATCTTTCGTTACTTCGGTAACGATGCAACTTTAAATGACCATGTTTCACATGTTCACGTTGTATGTTAGTTGTAAAATTGTTGCTAGAATTAAAACCCCTCCGTTATACTGTTGCGAAAAAAACTTTGAATGTTTCAGAACATCTTCAGGAATTGACTAACCTCTCGCGGAGAGTTTTTTGGTGTTGATGATTTTGGCGGCATATTCTTGGCCCGTGCTCAACTTCACACATCGTCGCACCACTGAAAACGCTCCCCTGGGAAAAAACACAAATTAATTGAGACTTTAAGTATAAAGTCCTGATAGTATAATAGCAACATAGCCATAACAGTACTTCATGTTGACAGTGAAGTTTCTGTTTTTAAATTAAAATTCAAAACATCAGACAGACTGCCTCAAACCCTGGCAGCGTGTTTGGTGTTTGTTTTTAACATTTCAGGAGGAAATCAACAGAAGCAAAGAGAGTAAGATAATGGCCCCCCGTGTTAAACACAGCAGATTATTTATTCATCGCAAAGGTCCCTACATCACACTGTCGGACTCTTTTGCAGTAGTGGCTGTACGACTGTGAAGGCTGATGCCACTAAAACAAGAGCTAATTCTGGAGGCCTGTATTAATAAATTATACTCAACTGGGTTTGTGTTATATGAATAAAACAGTAGAGCAGGTTTGTCATGTTTAATAGGTTTTCACAACTTATGCAGAGTCAGAAAACCATATGGCGAGAAAGACGCCCGGGCCTAAAACAACATCTTTACAAAATCTACATTTACATTGCTATAATGCAAACATGTGTTGTGATCAAATTCAAATAGGCAGTATTGCACAAATAAGCTGAAACTATTCTAAGTAGGTAGGGCTGAAGGATTTGTAAGAAAGAAATCTAATTGCAATTTTTTCTAATAACTGTGACTGCAATTTCCATATTAATAACAATAAGTACAATAATTATAATAATTACAATAATAATAAATAGAATATTACAATAGTATTTTTTTTAATATTTCTTATTATTTAAGCAAATAAAAAAACAGTAGAAGTAGTAAATAAATAATTAATTAAAATTATAAATATTACTATTATATTTAACAGTATAGTTAAAATCTAGTATTTGTGAAAAATACATTTATTTACAGTACTAATATTTCATGTTTATTTTCAAATGTGAAAAAAATAAAAAAATTAAAATAAAAATCAAGCTTTAATTTTTTGGCAGAAAATTCCAGGGAGCCATTAAAGCTTCTCTTTTGTTGTCAACAGCCATTATAAGTGCTTCTAGTTACAATTTTTTTTAGAGCAGCTGCAGAGATGGAGCAGAATCTGTTGGGAACCAAGCCGCTCACTGAAAACACTGGATCATGGGCTGTTAGCGAGTAAATGAACACAGTGCTTGCCTTTCTTAAAACATCCCTGTTCTTAGTGTGGACAATTCATTGGTGGCACCAAAAAAATACCTAAATCAACAAAACCACTGCCAATCATGTCAGGGGTCATCTCTAGGCAGTATTTAACAAAACAGTCACCCGTAAGTGCTCTTCAATAGGGCCTGTATTTGTCAGGCCAGTTAAAGCCCTTAGTGTCTGTTAAGGTGATTTATAAGAACTGTCTGTGTGTGCGTGTGTGTGTGCGTGTGACACAAAGACTCCAGACCTCCTCTACAACCACCTCTCCCTGCATTACTGGGACGACTGGAGCTACTGGGTAAAAGAGACACAAACACACAGGTCACATGCGATTCTGGACTGCAATGTGCTGTCAGAGGTCACATGCAATAATATCTGCATATTTCTGCTGGTTTGAGCAGCAATGTGCAATTTGTATGATTCTGCTAGACCTCAGGCCTGAGGGGTGATGAGACTCCTGCCCTGCTACCCTTCAGATCTGTGAAAGCATCACTTTGTTTCCTCACCCAAATCCTTGCTGCTCATTTCCTCTCTCATTGTCTCACCATTCACTCATTGCTCCTGTAATACATGATTCTCAGACGGAATTTACATAACCTCTGCATTCAATCCCAGTTCTAAAAAAACTTATACTAAAGAGATGGTCAAAACCAGACAGCTATGCACTTACACGCATATAAAGCCCTGACTATCCAAACTCAGATTAATATTTCATGGTTATCAAGGCATTATTTTTATGGATCTTACAAAGAATGATTTTCTGGGTAAATTTTATATGCAATAATAATTAAGAATATGAAATAGGCTATCATAGTAGTAGTAGTTTTTATAGTAGTCGTCCTTTTCGCGAATCGTTTTTTCCAAACAATTTGTTTCAAAGAACCGATTCAAAATAACAATTCAATTATTCCATTAGGCCATGACAGCGCGAAATATTAGGAGCTCAAAAACGTTTAAATAGTCATATCTCACCACTTCCTAAAATCAAAGTGTTTCAGCTCTTAAAAGTTACTTACAGCATAAATATTATTTGCATTTGCAATCCTAAAATTCAAATTAATTTACACCTCTCGGCAGAAAACATTTATATGAATCAAATGCAATTTTCGAGTCTGTGATAAACCTGGCATACAGTCAAGCTGCAAGCATATTTCTAGTAGGTCTTATTTGTTAATAATCCTGCTACTGAAATAAAGTTCTCCACAAATTGCAATGCATACCACCGAGTTCATCTGAGAGCCTCTCGCACCGATTCAGTCAGATTCGTGAACAAATAATTCAGAAGGGTTTTGTGAACCGGATCAACCGAGTCCTTCAAAGGAACCGAATCAACGATTAGTTCACGTTTCGGACATCGCTATTTCATTCGTGACCCTGGACCACAAAACCAGTCATAAGTAGCACGGGAATATTTGTACATTGTATACATTGTATGGGTCAAAATGAGCGATTTTTTCTTTTATGCCAAAAATCATTAGGATATTCATGTTTCATGAAGATATTTTGTAAATTTCCTATTGTAAATATATCAAAACTTAATTTTTGATTTGTAATATTGCTAAGAACTTCATTTGGACAACTTTAAAGGCGATTTTTCTCTTCTTTTTTTGCACCCTCAGATTCCAGATTTTCAAATTATTGTATCTCGGCCAAATATTGCCCTATCCTAACAAACCATACATCAGAGGAAAGCTTATTTATTCAGCTTTTGACCCTTGTGACTGGTTTTGTGATGCAGGGTCACACATATAGCCTACGTTACATGCAGTAGTACAGATAAAGCACCGTGTCGTTGATTATGTGGAAAAGCCAAATGCAACCCAAATGCACATTGTATTTTCCACTTGCATGTTTACTTTTACATCCGAGCATGAAATATCAGTTTAAGGGGCGTTACGCTAATCAGTATTTGTTGCAACTGCGGTAAGTGGGTCGTTTTGAAATCATATTAGCGGGTCTGAGTGCTGGTCAGCGGATCTTGCAGGACTTGTGCGAGTCTATCTCCTCCCTCAGTGACAGCACGCTTATCGGGGCTCCACCACACCTCGCGTTGCTGTCAGTTCGCTTCCCCTGCCTAAAAATCATCATGCATTCATCATGCAATCTCCATGCAGGACAGTTCCACACATGCACAACCGACAACCTCGTGATACTCACTTGCCCAGCTCCTCGTACAGCTGATATTCGTCCGTGAAGCGCGTACATGTAGTCGTGGCCATGTCTTCCCGTCTCGGACTCGGACACGCTTCTTTAAGAATTAAAAATCGTCCTCAACTCGGCGAGCAAGAGCGTCCTGGATATTCACCTCGATTTTGCGCTCAAAAAAAGCCTGATATGTCTTGAAATGACAAGTTAATGGTTGAGTAGGGCAGCGTGTATGCTGACGGCGGGCGTCCTCACCCCCGCGCTGTGCTCCAATCGCCTGCCTTCAAAATAGACTGCGAGAGTGCCACCTATCGGCGGCAGGCGGAACTAGCGTCCGTGGGCTCGCTGCTGGTTACTGTTATTGTAACTCCAAATAGGGACAAACCACGAGGGGGGCTATTTGTATTTCGATGAGCTCTTACGTAATCGTGATAGCGTCGTGTAAACCAAAAGAAATATAGACATACTGATGGTAGACGGAAATAAAATATTTAATGCATGCATAACAAACATCGTGAGTTTAGCATTTCGAAAACTATAAATATACACTTTTTACGTTTTAACTGTATGAATTTTATTACATTTTAAGCGCGTATTTCAGTTTTTTATTTAGTCTGTTTTATACTCCCTTATTTGTGCTCCATTATATGCAAGGCTCCATACAAACAAAGACTATAGAATACTTGATACAAACAAAGTGTGTTATTATTCATTTTATATGCATGACAGGATCATAATGTTGTCTTTTGCATTCACAAGGTTAAATGGTAATAGGGTTTTTTCCACGGAGGGGACCGATGACTGACATGGTTTTTGTTGGCTTCCACTGACTTTCAAATGCATATGCAATACACAAAAGTGTTATCTTGTGTATTTGATCAAGTATGAGAAAACTGGTTATTTTTAATTTTTACACTGAAATGGTCAGATGCATTAAAAATGATTTTATTTTAGGTAATAGTTCCATCATGTTTACATTGCTCATTTAGTTCCGTCTCTGTCTGTGTGTGTGTGTGTTTTCAACCATTAGATAACGAACATGGACGCCCACTCGGATATTTCATATTCAGCTCAATGTCAACATCATTAACCCCAATTACACTAATTAGACTTGGTATGACTCATTAGAAGTGTTTCTCACTGCCTTTCGGTTCTCTGTGGAGGAGGGCAGAAATTCACAAGAACATACATTGGAAAGAAGATCAATGCTAAAGAGATTCGGCCGAGAATGATTCAGAGCCAATCACACATTTATAGTTATTTATTCATTTTTGGAGAGAAAAGTATCTTCTTCATACAAAAGAAATGTTACGTAAATGATTAAAACTGTAAAGTGTTAGGTCCACATGTTGATGGCCCTTTGAAAAACATCAGGAGTTTTATCAAGACATTAAATATTGAGGCGTAATAAGACCAAAAATTCAATGAATATATTATTGCTTGAAAAATATTAACATGCACACTCTAACTCACCACTGCCAGTTGGGCAAATTCATGAATTCAATTCAGAGTGCAATATTCATGACACAAGAGCAAATGTTAAATCAAATCCGTGTCCAGAAGCTAACACACACACACACACACACACACACACACACACTTCAAATAGAGAATCATTAATCACTGAGTCTTTGATGGGAGTTCAAACAGTATTCAGTCAATCTGAGCCCTTAAAAATTAAAGGACTAATCTTAGTATTCAGCATTTCTCCAAAAAACAATCTAGTCACATCGAATTTGCATTTACTAAAGTTGTAAAATGTAAATATTTCAGGAGGTAAATGCATGGTAAATCCAGACAGAATTCTTTTTCCTAATAGATTTAAGAACAGCAGCAATGGCTATCGAGGGAACAAAAAGTAAACCACATTGGGACTGAACTATCACAAAGGATTTGACAAATATTCCACAGCCATGTATATGAGAAGACACTGTCACACCATAAGACGCAATGCATTGACATGAAGGTGAAAAAGGAAGTCAGCGTATGAAGCTCCACCGTTAGGACTCTTATCCTCCACCAGGAGGCGCTGCAGAGACTCTTCACAGCTATCACCCTCCCGCACCAGTTTTAGCTAAACAAAAAGAAACACATATTAAAATTGCTTAAAAAATATTAAAAAACTATTAAACATGTTTTACTACCACAACTGAGTCTGAAAGGAAAACTATCAAATCCAATACTGTGGTTTTAGGCGTGCTGATTTTTTGTCGCAAAAAAAAAAACTTCATTCTTGTGTCCACATCCTGTCAGTTCCTGAAATAAACATTGTGCAAATGAAGGGTGCGAGTCATTCACCTGGAGAGTAACAGCTGCTGAGGACTGCAGTGAGCATATGAGGGCTCTGGTGCTGATGGAGAGGGAGTTCTCAAGCACTGGAAGTTTGATCTACAGAGAACATAAAACACACAGGCTATGTATGAGGCTAAAGTGAAGTCAAAGCACTAAAATACAATGAGTGCAATACACAATATGAAGAAAACATGCTTGAATGCGTACTTCAAGCAATCATCAGTTTTTCCTGCAGCATGACGTTCATTCCATCTAAAATAATTGTAATTTTTGTATGTATATGTACATTTACATTAATGTTACAAAAAATTACTATTTCAAAGAACTTTTTATTCATCAAAGAATCCTATAAAAATGTTTCCACAAAAATATTAAGCAGCACAACTGTTTTCAACATTAATTGTAAAAAATCGTTTTTAAGGACTAAATAATCTTATCAGAATGATTTCTGAAGGGTCATCTAACACTAGCGGAGTAATGGCTGCTGGATTTGCCATTATAGTAATAAGTTACAAGTTACAAGTCCGACTCACTAACCACTAGGCCACAACTGCCCCAAAAGTGCTTTGAAAATTTAGTTGAATAACCCATAGACAAATCAGAATCTGAGTAAAAGAGATTCATCTAAACTATCTATGATGACTATGATATTCTATATATATTGTTCATTTGTCAATTACCCATTAACTAGTAGTCTATTATGGTAGAAAACAGCAGATTAGATTTTAAAATGTTCATTTAAAATATGTATCCAACCCTTAGATTCTTTCTTAGATTAACTGCTTCTATGAATTGTTCTCATTTGTCAGTCACTTTGAATGAAGTCTGCAAAATTCTAATGTAAACGCCAACTCAGTGTGTCCCCGTCTCACCTCTCCAGATGTGAGGTAGGAGAAGGAGTTGGTGTTGAAAAGCTGTAGAAGAGTGTGAGGAGGCACACGGCTGCCCACCCAAAGGAGCAGTGCCAGTGGGCAGTAGATCAGATACAGACCCCCTGGATCCAGACTAGAGACAGTACAGCGCATGGCTTCCCCTAATGATGGCATGTTGGCATTATCAGCAGAGACAGACTGCAGGGGTGAGAAGGGTAAACACAGAGACAGTGGTGTCATCATCCAGTCAGGAGAGAAAGCATCAATATTTTAGGAAATTAAATGTGACATGGATTTTTCTTGCTCTTTTTTAAGTTTGGTGTACTACAACCCCAATTTCAGAAATATTCGGACATTTTTTAAATTTGAACTAACTAAAAGACTTTCAAATCACGTTAGCCAATATTTTATTCACAATAGAACATAGAGAACATAACAAATGTTTAAACGGAAAAACTCTACACTTTTATCCACTAAATGAGCTCATTTCAAATTTGATGCCTGCTACAGGTCTGAAAAAAGTTGGCACGGGGGCAACAAAGGGCTGAAAAAGCAATACATTTTGAAAAGATTCAGCTGGGAGAACATCTAGCAACCAATTAAGTTAATTGACATCAGATCTGTAACATGAGATTAGCTATAAAAGGGATGTCTTAGAGAGACAGAGTCTTTGAGAAGTAAAGATGGGCAGAGGCTCTCCAATCTGTGAAAGGGTGCGTAAAAAAATTGTGGAATACTTTAAAAACAACGTTCCTCAACATCAAATTGCAAAGGCTTTGCAAATCTCATCATCTACAGTGCATAACATCCTCAAAAGATTCAGAGAAACTGGAGAAATCTCTGTGCGTAAGGGACAAGGCCGAAGACCTTTGTTGGATGCCGTGGTCTTCGGGCCCTCAGACGACACTGCATCACTCATCAGCATGATTCTGTCATTGACATTACTAAATGGGCCCAGGAATACTTCCAGAAACCACTGTCGGTAAACAGAATACGCCGTGCCATCTGCAGATGCCAACTAAAGCTCTATCATGCAAAAAGGAAGCCATATGTGAACATGGTTCAGAAGCGCCGTCGTGTCCTGTGGGCCAAGGATCATTTAAAATGGACTGTTTCAAAGTGGAAAAGTGTTCTATGGTCAGGCGAGTCCAAATTTGACATTCTTGTTGGAAATCACGTGTCCTCCGGCCTAAAGAGCAGGGAGACCTTCCAGCATGTTATCAGCGTTAAGTTCAAAAGCCAGCATCTCTGATAGTATGGGGGTGCATACGGTACGGGCAGCTTGCATGTTTTGGTAGGCACTATGAATGCTGAAAGGTATATAAAGGTTTTAGAGCAACATATGCTCCCCTCCAGATGACGTCTATTTCAGGGAAGGCCTTGTGTATTTCAGTAGGACAATGCAAAACCACATACTGCAGCTATTACAACAGCATGGCTTCGTAGTAGAAGAGTCCGGGTGCTGAATTGGCCTGCCTGCAGTCCAGATCTTTCACCTATAGAGAACATTTGATAAAATATTTGATAAAATTTCTCAGTTTAAACATTTGTTATGTTATCTATGTTCTATTGTGAATAAAATATAGGCTCATGTGATTTGAAATTCTTTTAGTTTTCATTTTATTCAAATTTAAAAAATGTCCCAACATTTCCGGAATTCGGGTTGTAAGCAGAAAAACGTTAAGCTTTTAGACTTTAAGCTCACATTCCAGTCCAAAAAGACTGGAGTTAAAGGTAAAAGTGCAGACTGTTTTTATTGGTTTTGACACTATTGGTTTCAAATTCTAAGACATTTTTTTGGATTTCATTCTTTTTTTAATAATTTTTTTTATGATTACCAGCCAATAAGCTGGTGGTTATTTTCTTGCTATGGTCAAAACCAAGAAATGGCAGATGATATATAACATTTATACTATTTATACAATTTCCAATATCTAAATAAATTAGAAATTAATTAAATAATTAAAATTAACCACTTTAAATGCTGTTAATTTAAATGAAACTTTAAGCATTATATGACAAAAAAAAGGAATAAAAAAATGTAAAAAATGAAAAAAGAAAAAAAAGGAAAAATAGACAATTAAATATTCAATATTGTCTGATATATCCAATATTGATCATATATTGATCAATTAAAAAATTAATTTCTAATATCAGCCAACATTCAATGTGGTACTAATATACTGTGCATTCCTAATTATAACTGTCTTTGGTGCCAGAAATCTTGACATAAGTAAAAAATAAAATGCTATAAATAGAGAGTGAGAGTACAGTAGATGCATTTATTGCTACAGTAGTGAAGAATGTGGCATCTCTAAATTCTGCCATGTGCATAACAATCCAACTGAGAATTATGAATTCTAACAGACAAGGAAACTGTCTCATTTCAGTGACTAATTTGGATGAACAGAATGTTCTAGATGTCTGTCTCTCACCAGAGGCAGAATAAGTGGGTAGAACTGAGAAACAGTGCTCAGCGTGTCCATGGAGACAATGAGGCTACGCAGTTGTAGTCGCTGATGTACAGAGCTCCGCAGCCCAGGCAGCAGCACCTCGCTTTTGCGCAGACTGTTAATGTAGACAGGTACAGCTTTCAGAAACTGAGGCAGCACCAGCTGACAGAAAGAAAGACACACACAGAGAAAGAGACAAAGAGGAGAATGACACTCAAGACTCTATTATCCAAATGAAATAGGAATTGCTTAGAATGGCTTCTTAGTATTATTATTTGTGCATGCATCATTAATAGGCTAATGAATCGTAAAATTAATTGAGATTGGAGTAACAGTGTATTAGACTGTCTGTCATCTCCTAAAAATACTTTTTTCTCCTAAATACTGGAAGACTTCACGGGTCTAAAATATCTGATTAAGCTCTAATTACACAACTGGCTAATAACTGTCTAGGGCTTTTTGCACAAAAAAGGCAATGTGACAAAAAGGTGACTATTTATTTAAGCAATTAAAAATTAATTGGACTGAAAATGGCAGGACCTTATTTTTTAAATTGGTATCACCAAATCATGGTTTAATAGTTGTCTAAATTATTGCTTCATCTGAAACTGTATGATAAATCTCTAGAGTATCTGAATATTCAAAAGTGTGTGCTGGTCCAGTACCCTATGAAACTTATGAGAGATCCTCATTAAAGAGAGAGAACTATATGAAGAACGCACCTGTCCTGGGGACACAGAGGTAGTGCAGCTTTGTTTCCTGAAGCAAGCCAACATCTCAGTAACCTCCGTCTGTAACTCCTCGCGCAGCGACTGCAGTGGACTCTCCAGTGTTAATGAATACACTGACTCACACACACACACGGACAAAATAAAGTTGGAAATATTCTAAAGTCAAAATAACCAAATTGAAGTAAACAAAGGAAGACTGGGTGCAATAGTGCAGTAAAACAACTGATTATGCACTGCTAATTATGGTAAGTGATTATATAAGCAAATTCCTGTAAAAATATTATTGTATTTATATTACATATTATATGTACACAACCATTCAAAAGTTTGGGGTCGGACATATTTTTGAAAGACGGCTCTTATGCTCACCAAGGCTATATCCATTTCATCAAAAATTCAATAAAAACAGTAATATTGTGAAATATAACCATGCTTGGCATTTTTTAAAATGCAATTTATTCCTATGGTGGCAAAGCTGAATTTTCAGCATCATTACTCCGGTCTTCAGTGTCACATGGTCTTTCAGAAATCATTCTGACATGCTGATTTGGTGCTCAACATTTTTATTTATCACTATCAGTGTTGAATATAGTTGTGCTGCATAATATTGTTTTTTTGATGAATAGAAAGTAACAGCATTTATTCGAATAGAAGTTATTTGAAACATTATAAATGTCTTTACTGTCACTTTTATAGGTAATATTAAGTAATATTTCTCTAAACAAATTACCCAGAACTTTTAAACAGTAGTGAATATATTATAGATTTTATTAAAAAAGTAAATAAGGTCTAATTTGATTTCATACTGATATTTTTGATTCATATTCATATTTTGTAATACTTTTCTTGCAGTAGAACGTGAGGAGCGTCTCGGCCTGGCTGCTTCTAAAGGTGTCTAGTGGTTGACGGGAAGCGGACAGAATAACGGTGTGTATCCGTGTCCTGTTCTCTCCGGAGGAGCTACTGTATGACAGTACAAACTACACAAGCAGATGAAAAGACAAATCAAACCAATAGATTAAATGAACAACACATCAAATTATTTATCATATCGATTACTCTCAGATAAGTGTCATTTATCAAAATTTGAGACTGATTAATATGATAATTTATGATTTTATATCAATCCAATGACATCACATCAATACTACCTGTATGGCTACACCCCTCATTTCATCCAAAGACTTGTTGTGAGTGAACTCAAATGCCAGAGCTGTGCGCCAATCAAGCGCTGCCATGGCAACACAGCAGGAGTCAGGACCAGCGATGAAGGAGCCATAGCAACCAGATATGCGCATCTCTGCAGAAACATAGCGATTGAGCTGTTAATATACCCACCAGCTACTTACAAATAACATCTGGCACTCATGCATCGAATTCAAGTTACAAACAAGTGACTATCCATTCAAGTACTCAAATGATTTGATACTTGGCAGATTGTTTTATATAGACTATGACCTATAAATGTATGCTCTGTGTCTAATTTGATTACATTTCAAAAAATGAAATCAAAGCTAAACTACAGTCTTAATGTTTAGTTGGCAATAACCTTCTTAGTTCCTCACTGTCTAAGAATCTGGGTTTCTAGATTCTTTTAGACGCCCATTTTATTACCTTTACTGACAAAAACTCTGAGCTGAACTTTGAAGGCCATCTGCATATTCACACATCTGCTCAGATCAGCTCGGAAACGTTCCTGTTCCATCTCCGACTGCAAAGAAAAGTACATGGAAAGATTTAGTATGAAATGACACAGTTTGTTCACACTACATTAAATATGGTTGTCACTCTTCTTCTGAGTGCTTAATCCGGTTCTCTTCACACAGCAGGAAGCAGACGGAATAACGTGTGTATCTGTGTCCTAGTTTATTTATTTATAGAAGTGACAACCACATTCTGAAACATCACTCCTGAAAAATTCACTCTGATAACAATAAATCCACATAGTGTACAGAACCAAACTAAATGACTAGTTGCTAATGCAGTAACGTCGCTTTCTTTAAGACATTGACAGTTTGTTACTAGAAAGTCAATGAAAAACCTAAAAAGTATGGCTGGTTTTGCTCATGACGAAAAAGAAAAACATAAACAAAGACAGAAATAAGAGAATATGTGACAATTACATTACACAAAACAAGAAATCTGACAGGTCACTAGTAGTCAAACAGGAACTGTAATGAACATGAGAGTATAATACTTTGAGCCCTGTGAAATTCATTTTATTTTTTTATTTCATTTTATTTCGTTTTATTTTCCAAATTACATTTCTTCTGTTTAAATTTTTCTGGATTAGTTTTTTTTACAGTTACATTTTCTAGACACTGTTTAAATAGTTAAATAAAAAAGTATGAATCAAAAAGCATGTGTAATTAATTGAAATCATGAAACACATAATTTAACAGTAATTTAATAAATTGGGGGCAGCAATGGGGCCTAATGGTTAGAGAGTCAGACTTGTAACTCAAAGGTTGCAGGTTCGAGTCTCAGGTCCGGCAGGGATTGTAGGTGAGGGAGTGAATGTCCAGCGCTCTCTCCACCTTCAATACCACGACTGTGGTGACCTTTGAGCAAGGTACCGAACCCCCAATTGCTCCCCGGGCGCGGCAGCGTTGGCTGCTACTGTGTGTTCACAGTGTGTGTGTGTGTATGTGTTTGTTCGCTACTCACTGCTCTGTGTGTGTGCACTTGGATGGGTTAAATGCAGAGCACAAATTCCAAGTAGTAGTAGCACTATCATTACATTAAGTAATATATTTCTGTTACAGTTTCTTCAAGTTAAAGTGAACTTTTATTTTGACGGGTTGCTGTGAAGACCTTTAGTTTCTGTTAGTATACGATGAAAAAAAGAAGAAGAAGAAAAAAAAAAAAAGGTAAAATGCTCATCAAATGACTCTCAGAGCAGTTCTAGAAATTACAACCCGAATTCCGGAAATGTTGGGACGTTTTTTGAATTTGAATAAAATGAAAACTAAAATTTTATTCACAATAGAACATAGATAACATAACAAATGTTTAAACTGAGAAATTTTAAAATTTTAAGCACAAAATGAGCTCATTTCAAATTTGATGCCTGCTACAGGTCTCAAAATAGTTGGGACGGGGGCTTTTTTTACCATGGTGTAGCATCTCCTCTTCTTTTCAAAACAGTTTGAAGACGTCTGGGCACCGAGGTTATGATTTTCTGGAGTTTTGGTGTTGGAATTTGGTCGTATTCTTGCCTGATATAGGTTTCCAGCTGCTGAAGAGTTTGTGGTCGTCTTTGACGTATTTTTCATTTAATGATGCGCCAAATGTTCTCTATAGGTGAAAGATCTGGGCCCGTATTTATCAAGCTTCTCAAAGTGCCATTTTAGTCTTAAGTGCTGAGAATTCATGAAATTTACTCCTACTTTCAAACTTAAGTATAAAAGCAAGTTATCAAATTTCTTAAAGCTAAGAATCACTGTTACTCTCCCAGTTATTTAAGAGTCTCTCAAGTGGTTAGGAGTTGCCAGCAGGGGCTTGTGATGGCGCTGAGGAGACAGAGACGTGCGCAAATCTTTCAGGAGAGGAGGAATGTTCTTGAAATGTTTGGCGACGAGCAGTTAATCAAACAGTTACATTTCCTCAGTTATTCAAAACGAGCAAAGAACATTTACATTACCAAAGAACATCATAACTGACTTCAGTCTAGCGCGAGTATTATGCGAGCTACACTGTATGATGAATAAATCTCTTAGCCCTTATTTACACTGCACGCGTCTGCGGCACATTACAGCTCCACGTCCAGCGGAGCTGATCAGCCGTGCCGTGGCAAGTTTCTGAAGCGGCTCTCTGCGCTGCATCACTAAAGACAGGCACCTAGTCTATTTTTGACAGATAATAATAATAATCGTCTCGGCAATATCTTTGACTATCGTCGATACACTATACTATCATCTATCGGCATCCTAAATTGAAGGTTGTGATGACGCTTCGTTTCCTTGCCATAATGTATTCTCTTGAAAATTCTTTATTGTCAAATGTGTGTTGAATGTAAACTTCTATTAGGAATTTAACCATTAAAAGTGAATTTATCTGAGAATATCCTTAATTAAAGAAATCTATTCAGTGATTGGTCCATGCGTATGTGGTCATCCAAAATCCCGTTTGTTGTGAAATCATCTCTAAGACTGACACTTAAGATTTAGTCCTACGCTCCGCTTAATTTACAACTGCCATGCTTGATAACTAACTTTTAAGCGCAGCTTTGAGCCAAGAATTTTTTTTTCACTTAAGTCAATTCTTAGCAGTGTTCTTGAGAGTAATTCTTAGATGCTTGATAAATACGGGCCCTGGACTGCAGGCAGGCCAATTCAGCACCCGGACTCTTCTACTACGAAGCCATGCTGTTGTAATAGCTGCAATTGCATTGTCCTGCTGAAATACACAAGGCCTTCCTTGAAATAGACGTCATCGGGAGGGGAGCATATGTTGTTCTAAAACCTTTATACCTTTCAGCATTCATAGTGCCTTCCAAAACATGCAAGCTGCCCATACCGTATGCACTTATGCACCCCCATACCATCAGAGATGCTGGCTTTTGAACTTAACGCTGATAACATGCTGGAAGGTCTCCCTTCTCTTTAGCCTGGAGGACACGGCATCCGTGATTTCCAACAAGAATGTCAAATTTGGACTCGTCTGACCATAGAACATTTTTCCACTTTGAAACAGTCCATTTTAAATGAGCCTTGGCCCACAGGACACGACGGCGCTTCTGGACCATGTTCACATATGGATTCCTTTTTGCATGATAGAGCTTCAGTTGGCATCTGCAGATGGCACGGCGGATTTACCGACAGTGGTTTCTGGAAGTATTCCTGGGCCCATTTAGTAATGTCAATGACAGAATCATGCCGATGAGTGATGCAGTGTCGTCTGAGGGTCCGAAGACCACGGGCATCCAACAAAGGTCTTCGTCCTTGCCCCTTACGCACAGAGATTTCTCCAGTTTCTCTGAATCTTTTGATGATGTTAGGCTGGCCGCACACTAGAGGATTTTAAGGCCGATTTGCACGCCTGAACGATCGGGGGGTGTGGCCCGATTTGCAGCTTGTCGCAAGTGATTTTTTGTCCAAAAATCCTCTATTGTGTGGTGTCATTATGATTATTTATCTGTTCCCGATCGAGACGGAGCGTCGACGAACTCAAATCGTAAATATCAAACATGTTTGATATTTACGACTCTTCATCTGGCTGCCTCTGACGTGATACCCGCGATAGCCAATGAGAGCGAGCAAGTGTCACCTACCGGATGTTGCGTGCTTCTACAGCTGAAACTTGGCAGCCACAAACATGACATGAAAGCAGAGAATATCACCCATATTCTTTTCTATACTTTGTTTTTCACTGTGAAACAGAACACGCGCCAGAAGAGCCAGCTGACAACATTGAGTTTCCTAGTGTTCAGCCAGCTTTATGCACTGTAGATGATGAGATTTGCAAAGCCTTTTGAGGGACGTTGTTTTTAAAGTATTCCACAATCTTTTTATGCACTCTTTCACAGACTGGAGAGCCTCTGCCCATCTTTACTTTACTTTACAAGACATCCCTTTTATAGCTAATCATGTTACAGGCCTGATGTCAATTAACTTAATTGGTTGCTAGATGTTCTCCCAGCTGAATCTTTTCAAAATTTCTTGCTTTTTCAGCCCTTTGTTGCCCCCGTGCCAACTTTTTTGAGACCTGAAGCATCAAATTTGAAATGATCTCATTTAGTGGATAAAAGTGTAAATTTTCACACACAAGTGTACTGACTTACTTTTTATTTATTCATCCATAATTTGGCAAATTCCGTGTCATTCTGTGTTACACAGTAAATTCCATTTTTATGACTGGATTCTGCAATTCCATCTGCATTTAGGGCCCTAAATATACTACACACTATATGCAGTGCAGTATAAAAAAAATACAATAAAAGAATGCCACCATGCTATTTGTAGCAAAGAGCTTGATTCTATACATTTCCAGTAAATCTGAATCTTTGTTATCTAGTTACCATTCATACCGGTTTTCATGGTCATGTTATCACAGAGATTTATCATCCATTACTACAGTGCTCTAATTGCAGGGACGGTCCTCTTGGAGCAGGCAAGTGGCTTGCTCAGGGGGACTATGATGATAGAGCGGGAAGGCAACTTTTGTAACATTTCCAGTTAATAGGATGTCTACAAAAGCCTTGTATTAGCAGCAGAGATTTTTAACAAGTACCAACCATTATATGACATTCCAGGCTAGTTCTCGAGGCAGCCATAGGGTAGTTTTGAATTTTCAAATTTGTGCAGCAGTTTTAAAGTAATTGGGCTCTAAGGTTTTCTTCATCTGACATAATAGGACATGAGGGTGTAACTGATGTCGACTGAGTGCAGATGGCATTTATTACCTGTAGACTGTTATAGCAGATGACCCCACCCCCTGTGAGAAAGGGGATGTGCCCCGGCCAAGCCCCACCAACTTCTTGATGGGAGAACACAAAAATGTGCACACTGCAGCCTTGATTGACACATTCTTTAGCCAATGAGATCGAAGAATCTGGTCCTTGGAAGATGGACTAATATGAAACCAAGAGGAAGCAGATAAATAAAACACTTTTAGATAATTAACGTTATGGACAATTTTGTGGAAAAATCGCATGTTCTTTAATTCACCTTCACTTTGCTAGAGCTGAAGAAGCCAGAGGAGCTTTTCTGATTTGAGCCTTCAGAAACAGGTGAGGAATGAAAGATCAATAATTTGCCTGGAGACGCTGCATCCTTTTGAAATGAGACGCAAGAGATTTATAAATCAACATTTGCAGCACGAACACTGAATTTTTCAGCAAGGGCATGTGCATGTTTAAGACTCATTAAGGCTCTTGCCTGAAGAATCTTCAGCCCTGCAGAAACAGAAAGCTCTTGTGAGCCAGACCTATCCGACTCAGGGTTGAAAATTGAAATTTCCTGTAGAACTCTGCCCAAGAAAAAAGGAATAGTTAACTATATTGTTAACTTTACTGTTAACTATATTATTGACTATTTTGCCTGTTGTTTTAATGATAATTATGTTAGTAGAACAAATGCAGTTTCAAAACCTCTCAAGAATGTGTCTGCAGTCTTTCAGTTGCACCAGCAGGCCCTCCACCACAGGAAGTTCCAGCTCCTCACAGTCAGTGATGACCATCATGTGAGGGCGGGACAGAGCTGGACTCAGGTTATACAGATGGATCCGGCTGTCATAGGTCATCAAACCCACTCGAAGATCTGATCGATCAGTTTCTTCAGGCCTAAAACAAAGAAACAACATCCACAAGCCATCTGAATTCCAGAATTGATTTCAAACATTAAGAATGGAAATGATTGTGAGAATAATTTATAAACGTTAACATCCCTTACCCATTTAAAGCTTGCAATTGAGAACAAATCTGCTTACAAATGTGGTCTAGCTGGCCTGTTCTCATCGCACTGGCAGATACATCTATCGCCAGCAGCAACACAGCAGCTTTACCCTGTTAAGTAGATCATAGTGGAAGTCAGGACTATTCAACAATTGAAATAAAACTGGAATCAATATAAAAGCTGACTACAGTATGTACAAAAGTTTGGAGTCGGCAAGATATTTTAAGAATAGTGCTGTCAAACGATTAATCGCATCCAAAATAAGTTTTTGTTTACATCATATATGTATGTGTACTGTATAAATACACACACATACAGTATATATTTTGGAAATATTTACATGCATATACATTTATATTCTTTTATTTTATATTATATATAAATATATTTAGTATAGAACCATAACATATTTTTGTTAAATATATACATGCACGTGTTTGTATTTATATATACATAATAAATATACACAGCACACATACATATATTATGTAAACAAAAACTTTTATTTTGGATGCGATTAATCACGATTAATCGCTTGACAGCACTATTTAAAAATATTTTTAAATAAGTCTCCTATGCTCATACAACCTGCAATTATTTAATTAAGAATTACAGTAAAACAGTAGCATTGAAAAACATTATTACAATTTAAAATAACAGCTTTCTCTTTTAATATATGTTTAAAATGAAATTATTCCTGTGATGCAAAGCTGAATTTTCAGCATCATTACTCCAGTAGTCAGTGTCACATGATCCTTCAGAAATCATTCTTTAAGAAACAATTACTATTTTTATCAGTGTTGAAAATGGTTGTGCTGCTTAATATTTTTGTGGAAACCTTGATACTTTCTTTTCTGGATTAATGAATACAAAGTTCAAAACAACTGCATTTATGTAAAATATAAATCTTTTGTAATATTATTCTAAATGTTTTACTATCACTTTTCAATTGAATGCATCCTTGCCAAATAAATAAGTAAATAAATAAATAAATAAAAGCTTGCTGACCTCAAACTTTTAAGCGGTAGTGTATATTTAAAAAAAAAAAACATAACATGATCATGCTTTGAACCCTGAATTCGTTTTTTTAATAAATACTGATGTGTAATGTAATCTAATAGAGTTACATATAGTATAAAACAAGAAAAAAATAAAGTACAAAACAAATCCATGCCATTCCTGACCGTCTGTTTTTCCAGGATCTCATATGAGCCAAGACTGAGCTCAGGTTTATTTTCGCAGTCGACACGGCGACCCTGATTAGTGGGCTGATAGGACTGCCATGGCACTATGAGAAAAAGACGTGCTTGAGCAAAGATGGAAGGACATATGTGCACAGCTTTAACCGAAAATTGAGAATGACTGTAGGCCAAGCAAGACTTACCTTCATTGAGTTTGTCGCAGAAAGGACAGTAGAATCTTTGCCCGCAGTCCTGCCAGCTCATAGCAGGGCTCATGAAGGCCCCGCAGTGTGCACAGCCCTTAACACAATCTCCCGCCTCACAAACTGGCACATCACGCTGAGGAAAACAATTCACATAGCATGTTTATAAGAGCAGGCCACAGTAAAACACAGTATGTGAAGGTGACAAGATTTCTCAAGATGACAACATGACTCACACAAACCCCACTCAAATAAGACAAATAAAAGTGACATCTTATTCATTATGAACTCCCCCAAATAATTTTTTTTCCACACATACTTCTCCTTTTTCTGGCCTGGCCAGCGGACACACGATTGCACCCAGCGGGAGATGACTCTTCTGAGCTGACTGAGCCTCCACAAGGAAGCTGTAGGACGTGCAGCGGATAAAACGAGGTGTGGCATTACCTGTGAAGCACAGCGAACAACAAAAAAAGTGATTATACATTGTGTCACACAATATTATAATCTTGTTTTCACTTATAACAACCGAAGGTTTTGCTAGATTCCGCAACTAATTACAACATCTCAGACCAGAAAGCAACACTCTCTATCGACCGGTGATTAAAAAGTACCTTTTTTTTATTTTTGGAGAAAAAAACAAAAGTAGAATTAGAAAAAAGAAATGAATAAGGGCCAAACTGCACTAAATGTTTTAAATTTTAAGAGGTAATTCACTGCTGACAAGATTGGCTTTTAATAAAACTAGGCTGCAGAAAGTATGCAGTAGAAAGACAAATTTATTTTTTAAATTGCTATGTGACTGGCGTAAATTTAAAAAAAAAAAAAAAAAAAAAAAGGTAGGGAAACCTCAACACCCATAATGCACTGGGTTCGATCTGACTAGGGATACAAAAATGCAGAAGCAAGATCTGTAGTTTTCCAGCAGATGATTAACAAGGATATTTGTTCACTTTGTTCTTTTTCAAATACTACTGACATTGTAATAATACAAATATTAACACAAACGTTAACCTTTAAATTATAATAATTATTATTAACAATATTTTAAATGAAAAACGGGTTGCCCCATACAAATTCTTTTTTCTAATACTATTTAATTTCTTTCTCAAAAAAAAAAAAAAAAAAAAAATAGGAGGAATTCATTTTTAATGCCCATCAATAGATAGTAATGTTTTGGTTTTTTTTGCCAGATGTTGTATTTGGCCAAGCAGTATTTAAATCATTATTATTAGTTGTAGTAGTAATAATTATATTTATTATTATTATTACTATTATTAATAATAATAAAAAGATCATATTATTACTTTAAAAACAGCCTAATTAAAGAAAGAACATTGAAGCTGTAATGGGAATGCACAGCATACTGTGTGTTTGTCCTAGTGTCAGCAGGACTCCTCCGTTAATGTGCCGCTGTATTTATGAGACTGAAAAACAGCAGCTGTGTTTGAGATTATCATGATGTCTCATTATAAGAACAACACCTGTCAATATTTCATTACCTTTGTGTGTCTGGCTCTATCATTGTCTGAAAGTCAGTTAAAGTCAAAATAATTTCAACAAAAGTACAACAAAAGCTGTTGTGATAAGAAAACCAGGTGCATCGCATTTATTTTTCATGTGAATTTGGGAACGAAGTCAAAAGATAATGTGGCTAAACTGGGCAGCAGCGACGGTACCTCTGTCCTCCAGGGTGCATTGTGTTGAGGAGAGAGGGGGAACTGAAGATTTGCATTCTGAAACAAACACTTTCCCCTCCCACTGGATCCTGTCCTCTTTAATCACCTGAACCTGAACATTTAAGAGACATTTAGACACTGAGACAAAACAACACAGCCATATACAACAGTGCAATCAAACCGAAGCTGTCTTAATGGAAACAGTACAGAATAAGAGGGCCAGTTTATTTACCACACTGGGTAGAAGCTGAGGATCCAGGCCATACCGAGACTCTGTCTTAGAATTTGACACTGGACTCGTCTGACAACAGAGAGGAAAAGAAAGTGATCCTTCAGTAAATTCAATGCAGATCATGTGGGCCACATGCTTGTATAATACACCAGACTGAGACAATTAAAACAGACTGCAAATGTAACACTACATTTCTATCACATCCTAGCTTTTCATCAATCACATACAAGCCATACTGATGACACTTAATGAGCACTTACTCATTAACATTCACTCTGTCTGGGAAAAAGAAGTGTGATTGTTACAACTTTTTAATTGAGATATTTTTGAATTTCCATTGCTTTTCTTATGTTGTGATGTCTTTAATTGTTTTGTTTAATGACTATTTTTTTTATTTAATCACTAAATTAGTGATAAAAGTTAACCACAATGATAGATACTTAGACTGTCACTGGTAGAATCAATACAATATATATATATATATATATATATATATATATTTTTTTTTTTTTTTTTTTTCACTTGTATTTTAAAATATATTTTATTGTATTTTACTTTTTCAAAAAAATCATTTTTTGTTTTGTTTTTAAATTATAATGCAGAATTAAAGTGAGAATTTTGGTTTCAATGCATATTAATAAATGATTTAATACCAGATAAAGGTGAAAAACATTCCAGAATAATATAATATATATAAAACATAATATATATAAGATAAAGTATAATGACTATCAGATTTTAATTAGTTTGAAAAAAGAAAATGTACCCTGAAATACACTATAAAAAAAGAAAAAAATGGTACAATATCCCCCGATCTCCCCTACATTGTCATGCGCTCACTGGTAATGAGTAGCTTCTCTGTGGCAATCCTTGATTCATCATATTTGTGATCTCAGGAACAGGCTTTAACACACCTGCGATAAGACAGGATCAAAAATGTTAGCATTTTCTTCCATCAGACAGCGTAATCCTCCATAGACTGTGATGTTCTAAGATTTATTATGCTTACCCTGGTAGCTTTGCTGTGAGGGGTCCCAGTATAGTGACTGAGGCCGATGACCTGCTGCGGTTCCTGTCGTGTGGGTCATTGGGGTCACACTCTGCTGATCTGGGTTCAGGTTTGGATAGTGATATGAAGGAGGTGGACAGCTGGGTGGAGGCATGGTTGGGGACCTGGGACTCTGTCCGGCCCATGGCTGCGGTGGTGGATGTGTATAGCTGTGGTTTACTGCAGGAACCTCCATTCTGTGACCAATTCAATCTACCTTTATAATCAAAGACAACATTACAGAGCAAAGTCATTCCTTTTCATTTGTGACCCTGCACCACAAAACCAGTCATAAGTAGCACGTGTATATTTGTAGCATTATCATTTTAGACTCAATACATTGTATGAGTCAAAATGATCGATTTTTTTATGCCAAAATCATGAGGATATTTAGTAAAGATCATGTTCCATGACGATATTTTGTAAAGTTCCTACCGTAAATATATCAAAACTTCATTTCTGATTAATAACATGCATGCACAACTTTAAGGCGATTTTCTCAATATTTTGACTTTTTTTTTTTTTTGCACCCTCATATTCCAGATTTTCAAATAGTTTTATCTCGTCCAAATATGGTCCTATCCTAACAAACCATACATCAATGGAAAGCTTATTTATTCAACTTTCAGGTGATGTATAAATCTCAATATCACAAAATATAATATGTTTTGTGGTCCAGGGTCACATTTCATAAAACGGAATGATAATCTCAGATTAAGCCCAAAACACCAGTATGTAATCTGTAACCTTTCTGGCACGATGCAATTCAAATTTGTATTTAAAAAGATTCTTTATACACATAAAAATTCGGTCTATTTATATGTCGGTCATACTGTCAAACAGTGACCAGCTGATCGTCCATCATCCCGTCACACCGGTATAAATGCGCTCATCCGTCTGAATGTATCTGATTCCACGGTAACGTTACTGAGAAAATGAATTTTTACCATGCGATGCTTCATGTTAGGAGATTTCAGCGCGGGTCGCCCTGAAATTGAGAGAGATAGCTGGTATTAGTACGAAAATACGGGTATTGATGCAGAAAGCGGTCGCCTGGTTACCGTCAGCTCACATTTTTAAAGTGTCAGTCTTCAGCTCCGTCACTTGCTCAGATGGTAGAAACCTCAAAACGCCTAGAAACATCATAAACACGGAATTTCAATATTTTCAAAGGCCCTATGTCTTCCGTACTAAAAGCACACCGTCTACAAAGTCTGTACTGTGCGCACAGTGAATACGTCTCACCCAAATTGTAGTTGCAATATCATTATTATGACCTCAAGGTGGCAGAACTGCGTCACCAACCACTTCCGCCCTACACGGGCCAGTGACAAATAAGGACTCAAAATACGTATGAACGCTATGTAATGTATTGTATATGATTCGAAATATATGCTAAAATTAATATGAGCAGCATCTATACAATTTACCACTAAAATGTTATACAAGATTACAGTTAAAGTTTTGTTTAGTTGTTTGTTTATTTATTTAGACACCTCCAGTGCTCAGTTCAGTTACTACCATAGGCCTAGCTTTTTTAAATCTCATACATTGGTAATTACTTCCAGATTAATTTAAACCCTCTAAATCCTACACTACACAATCACCGTGCTCAGACCTTATTTATTTTGGATAAATACAGTTCTTAATGCAGCATATTTTATGCACAAATACTGCATTAGCCCTTTAGTGAACCTTATTCCACTCTTTATCACATCCACTTTTTTTGGCCCTACCACTTAAACATTCCATAGCTTTTCTGTGATAAACTGTCTAAGAAGAAATTCAGAAAATTTTATAAATAACATTGATCATGTCATGTTGTTAGTGTGAAAGTAAACCAATGACTGGTGCAAAATAAGTGAACAATGTGCAATTTCCTATGTACAGCATTCTTCTATGTAGCCACCTTATTTTTTGTGCAAGAATGGAAGCAACCATTTGTAAATTTAATGTTTCTGGCTTCCAGTGTCATTTCCAGCTATTTTTAGCTGTACAAAACAGTTCTGCTGCTTGCAACTGCAAACTGTCTTTTTTTCTTTCTTTTTTTTCTTTATTATTTAAATGTATTGTCTTAATTATAAACACGCTGGTTTGTAGCTCAAACAGTTTAACTTATTACTGCACTTTGATATTCTTCTCATTATTTTCCAATAGCGGCTAATGAATCGGAAGTCCTGCACATTTATAGAAAACAGCTTGCTTCCGTGTTGAAAAATAAGTTGGATAGCTCAGTAGGCCTATGTTTTGTTGTGATTCAAAAT
Organism: Onychostoma macrolepis; assembly: GCF_012432095.1. Lineage (NCBI taxonomy): Eukaryota > Metazoa > Chordata > Actinopteri > Cypriniformes > Cyprinidae > Onychostoma > Onychostoma macrolepis. Next base: position 4,934,432 of record NC_081159.1, read on the forward strand.
ATAAGTGCAGTACAGAAGTAATGAATCCTGCTCTATAATTTCATGCAATATCTATGTGATACGTGACAAATAAAATATCTATTCAATATTATTATTTTATTGACTTTTCAAAGGTTGACATTTTTGCATATGGGCAATTTGTAAATCCAAGGCATGTATGAATAATTTGCAAAACATGCATGCTTTTAAGGGTTAATTTGCACATAAAGGCCAGCCATTTACACAGTGGTTCATCATAGTTAGAACAAACACTTGCCTAAAACAAGAATGGAGGTGGAGGTGGAGGTGGTACAGTAGTAAATATTTCATCTACTCTTCTACATGCCCTCAGTCCACTGATGTAATATTCATGAGGTCAAGAGGGCTGAAGACTACGCTCTGGAATTCACCTGCTTAGCACATTCACATACGCACACACACACACACACACATGAAATCACACCATTAAGCATAAATATACACTTTTTACAGGGACTGGCTTATACTTTAAACATTTGGCTAATAAGAGTCTTGAGTTGTCACTCTTCTGTGTAATTACACACCCAATGGCAAACACTGAAGCCTGGCAGCACACAACAAGAAGGCCCCAAGAAGAGTGACCGCCATGGTCCTTTTATTACAGCACTTAACCTCCCACCTGCTATTAGAGGACGCATGTCTCAGAGTGAAGCTATTGACTCCGTGCTGTCCTCTTCACACACACTCTTCAGAGAGAAGAGGAGGGCTCAGGCATAAATGCCACATGATTTACTGCCATTATAAAAATAAATGGTGTACAGTAATACCTTGGCCATTACTCCTGAATCTTTCAACAACGGTAAATCTTTTTAGTATACTAGGCCATTTCCTTAAAAGGAACAAGAGCAATTGACTTGTGTACTCGTAACTCTCTTCCTCTCTTCATCATCTTACAATTTCAATATTGGCACTAAAATTTTTCAGTGTTGCAACAAAAAATGATAGCAGAGGTGACACGGTCAGTCTTATGTTCACCTCTACAAAATCCAGAGGCTTTAGCTCTCTTTAGAGAGCTACCCAAAAAATAAATAAATAAAACACTAAAATTTAAATGGAAACTGAAAACCTAAGTACCTGTAGTCTGAAAACACAAAAGACTACTCCTTTAGACTAACGCAACTTTGACTAAAATAAGGTATCTTTATAGGCAGCATTATTGCAGTATGTATAAATCCTCCTTTGCTCTATATGGTAAATCATACTGCAAATATGCAAAGCTATTCATACGATTCCTAGTATTCTTACAAAATAAAGATGAAAAAAATGGATGGAGAACAATGAAAAGCCACTTCACATCAAACCATTATGGTAAATCTCTCAAATGTAACTGAATAATTCATTAGTGTGCGTTTAGGTATAAAGGGAGTTCTAAACAAAGGCCACTACAGATTTCCTGCAGTAACACCAGGCGATAATGCAGCTTTTGGGATGACAGTGTTCTCACAGCACTTTTGCAGCATTAACTGTGAATTGAAGTGATTAGGCTTTTATAAAATGATTAAAGTGCTCTAGTCTAGAGAACTAGGCTTCAAGCGCACAATATGTGACTAAGAACCCACTTCACAATTAGTGTCAAGGGTGTCTTCTTTTTTTTAAAAAGCTGGAGGGGACAGTTCTGAGGGAGGTGCAGGCGCAGCTTGTCATCAAATGTTAAACTACTAGCGTTCAAACATTTGTGGTCAATATCTTTTTTATGCATGTATTTATTGATTTATTTAAAGCCTCCTATTCTCACCAAGACTCCATTTGATCAAAAGTAAAACATTGTGAAATACTACTACAATTTTAAACAACTGTTTCTATATTTCAATTAATTCCTGTGATGGCAAAGCTGAATTTCCAGCAGCCATTATCTCAGTCATCAATGTCACCTGATCCTTCAGAAATCATTCAAATATGCTGATTTGATGCTCCAGAAACATTTATTATTATTATCAATGTTGAAAACAGTTGTGCTGCTTAATATATTTGCGGAAACCATGCATGATGCATTTTCAGGATTCTTTGATGAACAGAAAATTCAACAGAACAGCACTTAATTGAAATAGAAATCTTTTGTAATATTTTCTCTCCACTCTTTTAAGCAATTTTATGCATCATTGCTAAATAGAGGTATTAATAAAAAATTACACCAAGCTTTTGAAATGATATTGATATTTATATATTGTGAAGAGAAATTATGTTTACAAGTCAAAACTGAATTGTAAACAATAATATAACTAATATTACTTATAATATTATAATATAACTAATACCGTTTCAAAAGCACAGTGAATTGCCATTTTTATAGTGATGCTACTTCTGTACATATATATCCTTGCAGCAGGTGATTTCAGAAGTAGTGGAACAAAATCAGCCATGGCAAAAAGTGAGGACCGCGTGACGTTATGATGTCAGATGAAATAAAGGTCTTTAACCGTGTAGAGGATAGAGTTTGTCCCTCTGAAGCTGCACTGTTTGTTTGAAGCTGAGGTGAAGGTAACAGAGAGCTATCCTGTTGTGAGAGTTGTCTGGAGAGACATACAGCACGACAGATGCACCAAGCAAACAACAGCTTTTACCACGAGGGACCAGGCCACCATCCAGGACCTCACAATTAGATGAACCGGAAAACAGACACAAACACACACTTAAAGCACGACGACACACACAGTGACATGCACTTTCGGTTACATCACATATAAACGCACAGAAAGTACAAACAGAATATGCAAATGGCAATGTCAAACACACAGAGGTGCACACAAGCATAATCAAACACAAACATGCAAACACATTGTCAAAAGGTTCATGCTCCACACATGAACATGTGATGACAGAGACAGACTCCCTGCTGACTGGGGTGCCTGACAACGGCTCCGAGCTCGATCCCAGAAGACTTTAGTCTGCATGTAAGCTGCTGCTCTCTGAACTCACTCTTTACTCTAACAGAGCAGGGGAGCCCACTGGTCTAATAGTTCAGCTGAGAGCCTCTACCCTAAATAAGCCCTAAAAAGTGCTATAGGAGAGTAACCTGTATTTTAGTATTGTGCTTGCTCACTAGCTATATACAATGGCAGATACCAAATCATAGTCGAGTTATTGATTGTAATTAATTTAATTAGTAAATATTCAACAAAATAGATGGCATGTATTAGCAGTTCCTTCCAGGAGCCCCATAAACAATGATTCACTGCAGGATAATGGTATAGGGGTGAGTGAGGTAACCCCTTTCATGATCGAATATTAAAGGACACATATTATGACTCTTTTTACAAAATGTAATATAAAAGTCTCAGGTGTCCCCAGAATGTGTCTGTGAAATTTCAACTCAAAATACCCCACAGATCATTAATAATATCATTTTGAAAATGCCTATTTTGAATGGAAGCAGAAACACACTGTTTTAGTGCATGTCTCTTTAAATGCAAATGAGCTGCTGCTGCCCGCCCCTTTTTCAAGAATAGAGATGTGCCTTTACAGCTCATTCCTCCGATACTCTGCCAAAAAACATCTGTTTGGTTTTGATTATCATGTCTGTTGCACTGAAATCATGCGTTTTAAACCATATTAGTTTAGACTTCTGATATACGGCTTTCTGAGCGCACATATTCGAAGCACACGCACAGAAAGCAGCTGTCACACGGCATGAGAGTAGACTACTAAACTAAATGGTCTTTCATGTCTTATTGCGCTTAAACTGTCAAATACACAAGTTTATGTTAAAAATACACGAACAAGAAATCTGAGCTGCTAGTTTTTTCACATGATTGCAGGGAACGGCTTACCAAATATTTACTGGGTTGTTATTTTTCATGTTTTCTGGGTTGGTAGATGCACCAGGGACCTGATTATACCATTTTCAAGATATATTTTCAAGATATGTCACCTTTAAAAAAATGCCCATCCTATACCACTGCCTGTGACTGAGAGATGCACATGAGAAAAGCGATTTTATGCTAAAAACTTTTATGTCAAGCAAAAATTACAGGTCTAAAAAATATATTTAATACATGCTTGATTTCCAAATGACTTGCCAAAAATTGATTTGTTAAATTAATAATTTTATTAAAATGCTTATAAATGATTAAAGAAAAGGCTTAAAATTGATTCATTCATTTGAATACATTCTGAATATAAAAATCTTTTACTGGCTGATTCATGAAAATCCAAATAATGTACTGCAAATAAACACTTTGGAATGAGATGGAAAAATACTCTGGATGCCATTAGGTAAAAAAATCTAATTAACTGGTCCTGCTACTGTATTTAAGTAAAACATATCATTTATTGAATTACATTAGGGTACAACAAAGTCATTTATGAGTGTCAGTTCACAGCACTTTCACAGTGTTGAAACCCAGCACAAAGACTAGATGTTTCAGTCATTTAACTATGAACAGGTGAAAATGCAATGCGAAATATGGCAGAGTTAGTAAGTACCGCTTTCCAAAATAAAAGAGTCTATTGCCAGTTGGTAAAGTCATTGTGCCAGTGCAGCCGGTTCTGCCGGTTCCCACAGAAACAGTGTTGTGCGTTTGGGACTGTACATGCACATTGGCTGGTTCAGCCTGAAACATAAGTTTTTTGATGCTATTTGAGCAAAGAAATAGCATTTACAGGACAGATCATGTTACATTTTGTTGCTGATTTGAAATATGTTGCTTAAATGTGTGTTTTGGCAAAGCAGTTTTTGAAATTTTGGTATGTCCTCATTCAAGTAGATTCTGTAGGCATTGCTGCTTGAAGGTCTTGAAAATATGGCCGCCAAGTGAACTGACTTTCCTTGAAAGCCACAAATAAACACTTTGACTTAGCTTGGCTGCCCTAAATCACTAGACTGTGACATGTGAGAGTTTTACATTAAAATGGATGTATGGTTTCACCTGTGGGGAGATTTGAGTAATGGCACATCTGGGCCAAGGACAAATCTATTGTTCTAAAAGTGAGCACTTCAACAGTACATTTGTTCTCTCTCTTTCTCTCCTTCAGAGAACATAGGTACCTGTATACTGGTCTACACAATGCAATTCTTGGTTAGTTCATGCAAGAGTCCCTGTGAACCACTCAAGGTCAAGAATTGCGGTTTTCAATCCTAAAGTGTTTGCCAGAAAACTGATATATGGTTGCTAACATTCTGAGACATTGTAAGCACATATGCATTCGTTAGCATTTTCTAGATGGTTTCTACTGTAGGTGACTGTGTACCAGAGCAAACCCCAAAGTCTCTATGATATTCTGGCCCCTAGATATTGCAAAGGTACTAGTGCTATTTTACTATTATTCACCCTAATTTCTACGTAAGTGTGGATGCCAATATGCTGCTTGACATTGCAAACTGGTATTTTTAATATAATATATTATGTAATCATTTCTTATCGTAATTATAAACACACTGGTTTGTAGTGCAAATAGTTTTATCGTTTACTGCACTTTGTTAATCTTTTATTAATTTAGAGTAGCTGATGAATCAAAAGTCTTGCACTTTCACATGAAAAGTTTACTTCCATATTGTATGAAATGAATCATTTTGAATTAGCATTTATTTTTATGTTTTCAGGTTACATTTTAAGACATTTTTTATTATTTTGTAAATACGTCTATTTAGATCAAAAAAAAATATTTCAGTTCAGTTAGCAATTTTATTATATCAACTTAAACTTGTTTTATTTCAGTTATTTGACAAGAAACATTTGTCATTTTCATTATTTTTTGAAAGTTTTTTTTTCATCTACTTGTACGTTATTGTATTTTAAATTTATTTCAATTAACAAGAATAATTCTAGTAGTTTCAGTTTTAGTTAAGGCTAAGAGTTTTTTTTTGGCCCATTTTTTGTTGAAAAAAGTTTGAATGCTTAGAAAAGCCAGTGATAGTTAGTTAGTAAAGCTTAGAATGCTTATAGTGCATCTCTCCTCAAGCCGCACAATTTGAGGTAATATTCATCTCCACAGCACAAGCAATGCAATAGAAGTTATGTGCCAAAGTTTAGTACTTCAGGTTAATAGCTTGCATTAGCTAGCATCACTAAAATGCTGATGTCTGGTTTAGATCCCATTTACTCAAAAAGCCTTTTGGAACGTTTCAAGCTACAGCGCATCATTAAGAACGTACTGTTAAGTGTCATTAATGAAGGGATTCTTAGGTCAGTCGTAGCGTCTGTCTCATTCCGAATCTGGGTCTCTCTCTCTCTTTCTATCCCTGTAAAGTCTCATGTTGAAAAAATGATTGCATGGCTTACACCCCCCAAGAGCTAATCTTCAAGGGAAGGGTGGTGTATGTGACACATGCTTATGTTCCCTTATCGAAAGCAGACTCTCTCTCTTCGTCTGTCTGTCTGTCTGTCTGTCTTTATTATACACATGCATAACCACACACATCCACACAAGCTGTGGGTTGTTTATGTGGTTGCCAGGGATTTCTGAAAACCTTTGATGGTTGGGAGAGAGAATTTATGATTCGGTGACTTGGGGATTGCATTAGCATTTTTTGCTACAACAACAGTTGTTTTGAGCAGTTGTGTAGCTTCTTCTCAGAAAAAAAGATCCAATACTACATGGAGAATGGACATTCAGTGTGCTATATTGAAACGTCTCATAAATACACATGCACAAATATATACATACACTGAAAACCTGAACCTTCTAACCGGATTGTAGTAAAATGGATCTAATCCTGCCTTTTCCATTACACACACACACACACAGACACACACATATTCACACATTTCCCCAGTAGACCTGTTCCAGTGTGGGGCCGTGTCCTTGTAGGGGCTCCAAAATGACGTCCATGAGAGGTCTAGGGGCTTCAGTGTGAAGAAACCAGAGAAACAGAGGAGGACCGAGATGACTGATTTTAACACAAACACTCACAGTCTCCATATCAAATCTCCTAAATGAAGCAATGAGTGAGATGATTGATGAAAACTCATTAGATATCAGCTGTAAGGGGAATGGTGCCCATTAGCATTACACAATGATGCTCTTGACAATTCTCTCTCTTTCATTATTCCTCTCGCATGCTTTCTTTTTCCTACACATGCACAACAACTCCCACTTCCTTTCTCTTTCTTTCTTACAAAGGCACTGTGACATTATAGTTTGTTGTCACCAGTGTTGTTACTGTTGACTAAAACTAAACTATTTTTTAGAAACTCTAAAACTAACTAAATTAAATAAATAGAAATATTAAACATAGAAAAAAAAGAATAAAAATGGCACAAGTAGATAAGAAAAGTACTGAAAAATACTAAAATGAAAATAAGAACTGAAATATAAAAAATATTAATGAAAATTATTAGGTGGTATATAAATAATCCTAAAATAACACTAGTTGTCTTACCGCGGTGAATATTGGATTCATTCATTCATTTAAATTAAGATTATATAAAGGTTCATACTTTAAAGATGTAAAATGTATTAAACCTATTATATAATATTATATTTACAAACAGAAATCACAAATGATGAAGTGTAAAATATGACAACAGTTAAAACAAATGTTACAAACTATTCACAGTTTACTTGGATATAATCTTTGTAACTTCCTGTGTGACAACAAGCCCCGGTGTCTCCTATACCACGGTGCTAAATGATTAACACATACAAGTTCGATTGCATTTATGTGTAATTTTAAAGAAAATCAATGTTCTACCATGATACACCTCCGAACAACTTTGACATGACCACTGTAAAACCATGGTACATTTTAGCACTTCTATGCTTTTGCTTTCTGCACATGTGTATGTATCTGGCAGAAATGATGTCACTGATAGGACGTTGCATGTATCACCTTTTATTGCACCATCCCAGAAATAGAGCCACAGGAAAGCGCGCCGCTCCAGGCCACTTCTGATTGAGGTGATGCTGTGTGACTTGTGGTAATTGTCCAGCGCCCCTGCAGTGCCCCTCGCACCGGCCCCAGTGACAGAGCAGCGGAACACGCGCTTCTCATCGTCCAAATGGCTTTTTTTCTCCTGAGAAAGAAACCACAGACTCTCACACATACAAGGTAATTAGTCACATCTGCACACAGGTGTGCAAGTCTACCCCCTTCCCTCAGCACAACCTGTTCATTTCTCAACATGAAGGTCCACCGCTTGATAGCAGCATGTGTCTGGTAAAGAGGGGCAAAGCTACACTGCAACAAAACTTCTAGAACATTTTCACTTTAACTGTAAACAAAACCCTTGTTATCTGATGTCTTCTGGCAGAAACTATTAGCCTAGCGCTATTAGCTTCCTATTAGCTTATTGTCCATTGATTGCCCTGGGGCTTGTTCATCTGAGGACCAGCCCTGGGCACTTGCCTGCAACTTGATGCAATAACAAGCTCAGCATGTCGTTCTCCAGAGAAGAGATCATTTTAGGTTTACAAACACTGCCACAGTCTTCCTCACCATATATATATATATATATATATATATATATATATCGTTAATGAAAACTCACTCAACTGGCATGAAACAATTATACTTGGATGCTAAAACATGTAAACTGGAATGGAATGAAAATTAAAATGTCAACGTAGCTATAGACATAGAGATTTCATTTATCAATCCCTCAGGGGAAATTGTGCAAAAATACATTGTGCAAGAAAGAACACATTACGCCAGTTGAGAAATCAGTGCTGAACACAGTTTGTGGTGAGTTCCCTGTCACGCAGGTCATTTATAAGTGTTTGTTTGTTCAGGATGCAGCAGACTATCCTGGTCTGTACTGTACAGTATCACTGCACCTCTGCAGCCCGGACACCTGAATCAGCTCTTTGATGCACCAAACGTCCGCTTGTCTACACGGTGTGCCTGGTTATGAAACTCTTAATCTTTTGATGAATTACTGCTGGTACGATCAATAGAAAGCATACAGACACCTCTTTGAAATGAAATTAGGTTTACCGCCTGCTTTCCATAGCCAGTATTAGCGGATTGTTAATTGTGTCAGGTAAATAGTGCAGTAGTGCTGACTTTTTATGTAGAAAGAATTTAAAATCTAAGATTGTTTACAAACACACAGCTTTTTGCTTCACAAGACATTAACTGACAGACTGTGGTGTTGATTACTGTGATGTTTTTATTAACTGTTTGGCCTCTCATTCTGACGGTACCCATTCACTGCAGAGGATCCACTAGTAAAGAAGTGATGTAAAGCTAAAATCTGTTCCGATGAAGACGCAAACTCACCTACATCTTGGATGGCCTATTATAAGAAAATGAATGCAATTTTAACTGTAAAATATTGTAAAAACGTTTAACGGAAAAAGCTGTTAATAGGTTAACAGTAAGTTACCGTACTATGGACATGGAAAAACTGTAAAAGATCTAACCAGACATTTCATGTAATTTTACAGTAAAATGCTGTTACAGTTCTAAAAAATAACAAATCAACAAATAATTTTGTCAAAAACTGTAAACATATTCCCATACTTCCCTGCATGACACTCCACATTTGAAAGTAGCTATTTTGTTTAAAACAAATCATGTTTCTTAATAGTTTTTGTTTTATGTTACATCTGTTGTTTAATGAATGTTTACTGTATTATTTAAGTGTTTTGTATTTTTGCATGAATGACTGTGTGCACCTTCTATATATTATATCTCAACTCTGATTTTTCATGTGGCCTTCTCTTTTCCCACCTGAATTATTATGGTGGTTGTCAGTATATGTTAAAGGTACAAAACAGATTTTAGTAGCAGTGTGCATTGTTGAATTTGCTGGTTTAAATTTTATACTGTAAAATTTACAGGTTGTTCTGTAATGTGTTTACAGTTTTTCTGTATTTTTTACAAAATTATTCTGGCAACCATAGCTGCCAAAATTATTTTGTAAAAACTATGGATTTTATTTATTAATTTTTTACAGTGTAAGGGTGAGTAAAATTTCAGCAAATTTTCATTTTTAGGTGTACTATTCCTTTAACGGAACTGAACATAAACTGCATAACCTAATTAAACTACATTTAAAGTCCTGAATCCAGCTTATATCAAAAGAACAGTATTTTATTTGGCATATAATCACAATAAATAACTACATGCGTAAATGTTTGCTGTTTAACCCCTCTGAAAGTAGCATTAGCTAGCTTCTACATTATTGAACATTTTTAGCAAATCCTTTTAGAAAGTCTTATAATACCACATTTTTGTGTTAGTGTGTGCCTATGTTATGCTAATATTACATTACTGGCATCCACTGGTCCCTTCGGAACAATCAGTGCACTAGCGTGAGCAGAAATGATCCTTACTGAGTCAGCGATCCAGACATTATTGTCCCATTTCTGATACTTCCTTTGAAAAATAAATTTAAGCACGTTTGCAAGTTTGTTCAGTCATATTATTTATGAGGCCCACTGTCTCGGAGGAAAGTAAACTGTACCGCATTGAGTTTTTTTATTTTTTATTGTTGCCCTGCACATTTGGTCGGCAGTGCAATGTAAGCAGAGATTTTACGACTGTCCTACTAATGCACATACAGCAGGCTGTAAAAGAGCAGCACATCCTTTTTAAATCAAGCAGATACCAGAAATCTCAAAGTGATTTGCTATGTATAATGTATGTATGGTCATCATTACAATGCAAGAGTGAAGAGATACCTTTTTACTGTTCCCTTTTGCAGTTCTCCTGCTTTTATTTTCATATGCCATAAATTGATGTTGACACTGAAAGGAACCATACATTTCAAAGAGCTGCTCAACAACACGTTAACCATTAATCATACAATCGCAATGACATGGAGAACTTCAAAACAGTCGATTTTTATTTATACAAAAAAAAAATGCTTTATGTGTAAAATGTGATTTTCTTTCATAACTTTTTTTCTTGCATGCCACCTTAATATCTAGATGATTCATTTATACCATAAACACCCCTAATGCCTTTAAGAAAAATGAACAGCACCTATATAACTCCTCCTTTCACATGTGCTTATATATCTGCTCTTAAAAGCTTCAAAGCTACAAGCTGGATACATATTTCCATTATGTATTTAAAGAATGGTCATTATGAGGTGTTCTTATGCAAAAATAAAAAAATAAAATAAATGTCTTGTTTTTCAGGATCTAATTATTTGATAGTCCATGTCTTAAAGCATTTAATGGGAACACATGGATTTGTGAGGTTGTATCTGTGCCTGAATGGTGAACTTGAAGTACCTTTCTTGGTTATGTGGGCAACAAAGAAGACATGTTGTCTGGAGTTTGTATCCTGACTTGCATTATTAATTCCTTATTTCACAGTCAACCTGATGTTGACACTCCTACACTGTCTGGGACCCTGAAATTACATTCATGCCTATTTAAATATGAAACGTCAAGAGGTATCATACCAGGTTTGACATCATTTTTATACAAAATAGTGATTCTCGTGTTCTCATGTGGTACTAATTTGCCGCAACAGTCTTCAGTCTATTCCTTACACAAAGACTTGAAATATAGTGGCATATGTCATATGGGCTACTGCTCTGGTGACATCCTTCTTGACATCCTTTGATCACCATTCACTTACACTGAAAGAGCAAAATAACATCCTACTTAACATCTCCTATTGAGCATGATGGAAGCAAGATAATCATACAGAGTTTTCATTTTTGGGTGAACAGTCCCTCATTTCGTGGAGAGCAAGAGCTTATATTTGCAGACCTTATTTTTATTTCGGAGAATTTTCTGCAGGAAACCGACCTCAATAGCATCAAAAACTTGCGCTCTGCTATCAAATTTGTATTGGCCAAATAAAAGACATTCTGATTTGAAAAATTATAATTTACTGTATGAATCAAGAGAACTGAATGAAAAGAATAAAACAGACTAAATAGAGTGAAAACTGAGTTGACAGCCATGTAATGCTATTTTCAGAACTCAAGCCTGCCTTTTAATCTTCAGCCAGCCAGGCCAAGATGAACGTACAAAAGATTCATAAGAGGAACTTTGTGGAACTCCACAAACAATCGCTCTGTTTGAAGGCTGAACCTGAAGAACGGCCACCCTCTGCGAGTCTGTGGTCTGACCCCCCTCCGATTCCTCTAAATGCAGCCTACGGAGGAGAAACAAAAAGAAACTTTAATGAAGGAAGAGGAATTCAGAATCCATGGGAGATAAGCATCTCGCTAAAAAGGAGAAATGGCAAGGATGAAGATCATGATGCCAGAGAGGCAGACAGAATTCAACACAGTGTTCTCTGTGTAGCGAGAAAGACAGATAAAAAAAAAAAAAAAAAGTTGTAGGAATCGTGAAAAAAATATGAAAGATGACTGTGATCACAGCTGACACTATGCTCTATAGAGCGACACTGAAAGTGCAAGAAAAAAAGTGTGAGACACAGTGAAAGGGCCAAATCAGACATGCTCACTAACAAGGCTGGGGGTTTGAGGAGTTCTGGATGTCTCAAAGGAGGAAGAGGAGAACGGGAGACAAACTCACCCCCCTCATGGTGCGACATCACACGGTACCGTTTTTTCCCCCTAACTACCTCCCCCCCTCCAGGTCTGGAAGCAGAGATGCAGGAACCCAAATGTGGGGATTGAGGGAGGAGGGGGTGTGCGTTCTGAGATCTTAACCAGCAGGAGGTCTTCATTTAAACTCTCAACCCCTTCCTTTCACACTACATTACTGCTCATATGGGTGAGAGAGATAATAAGACTCTGTAGTAATCCATAATCCGACTGAGACCTCAGCGGAAGTGGAGGAAGGTGTAGTCAGACCCGGGCAGAGAGGTACTGCAGTCATTTCAGAGAAAGAATTTTCATTTACATTCATATTCATGTTCTTTGCAAACTCTTGGCACCACATACTACTAGGACAATTAACCCTTTACTGTTACTAATTAAGTTGGACATTCTTAAAGGAAAAATTATATACAAAAAAGTTAATGAAATAACAGATTTTAGGTTAGAATATTATGTAATATGTAAATGAAAATACATGTTTGAAACTGTAAATGTAATATTACAGCTCCTGCTCCCCCTTGATAATAAAGTTCAAAAGACCCAAACCAACAAGTTTCCTGCTAGAAAAGCTATTCATTTTTAGACTGAAATGTGTAATATTCACATTCTCTTCAAATTTCATAAACGTACATTAAAAAAAAACAATAACATAAATTGATTTTATATATTTATTACATGAAGTAAATTGTCAATGCTAAGAAAAAAAAAAGGTGTATGTGTATATAAACTTTTAAAACCATTAAAACTTTAAACTACACTGTAAAAAAAAAAAAAAGTTGAGCGAACTTAAAAAAAAATTTTTTACCAGCTTCAGCAGATTTTTGAGTTTGCTCATCTGCTGAAGCTGGTTGCCTTAAAATGTTAAGTTGGCTCAACTTTTTTTTTTTTTTTTACAGTGTAGGCAAGTCAAAAAAAAAAAAAAAAAAAAATATATATATATATATATATATATATATATTATATATAAAAATACAAGAATACAAGACATGATGACCAGTCACAGAACTAATAAATAGTTTATATATACATTCATATGACTATAAAATTTAAATCTTTGTCAATCAAAAGCTTGTTGAAATTCATGGTGAAAGTATCCATGTATGTACCACTAAAATATTTTCTGCTGCACAAGCTTATAGGAGAACAGTCAAAAATCCTTTTATGTTTTATTCACAACACATGCAGAGAAAAAGCCAAAAAAATAAATAAATCCAAAAGTACTTCCTGCATCACACACAATTATTATTCCAGCGTGGGTAATGTACCGTCATACAGTGAATGTGTGCTGCGCATTTGGAGATTAACAGACACTCGAGTTATACGTGCTGCCCATCTATTTGTGCCCTGTGTGTTTGTAAGCCAGCACCCTGTAAGTTATTCATGATTTTGGGGATTTTCTGGGGCAAATACATTCCAAAGCCCTTGAACAGAAAAACAGAAAGCTGGAAAAGAAACAGGCTGTTCTGAACGTGGGATATGAGGAGGGAAAAAAATGACATTTGGAGACAAATTGAAGAATGAGTTCATGTATTTGGATGAGAAAAGGCGATGAAACGCAAATCAAACAATATGGAGAAAAGAAAGAGAGAGAAAGGCTGGGGGAAGCGGCAGAGCGATAGTATGGATGATAGGAGGGGGGCTAGATACAGAGAAAGAGAAAAAGAGAGAGAGATGGAGCGAGTGAGGGAGGGAGGAATTTCCCTCAGGGGCGATGTGTTTGTGCTCTCTCTCTCTGTTGTTCATTCACTCATACACACACTCCATCCACACATCTTTGACAGACACACACAGCATGCAGACACTTTCTAATTCATTCACCTCCCTCGCTCACACGCTCACAGTTTCTTTTTACAACCTTGAGTCGTATTTCCACTCCTTTCCTGCCTTGAGAGTCTAGAGAAGCAGCTACGCCACCTCAACTTTAAAACCACCGTCACAGAATACAGGAGAGAGAAGAGACAGAACAGAACAGAATAAAACAAAAACAAATTCACTGAAGTGCTCAGAAGGATGGAATAGAGAAGCATGAAAGTCCCAAAAGCATCAGGACGAAACACACTTTATGAGAGGAACTGACTGAAGGAGACAAAGCTCAGGTAAGCTCTTGTCCTGTTCTATCGCTGTTTTCATTCTCAGTTTCATTTCCCCTGCTTGACCGGAGTATTTGGTCAGAGAAACTCTGTAGAATTACCCACGTCTGTGTTCCTCAGTAAATCTTGAATTTTAACCAGAACTTTGAACTGTGCTTAACATGTCTCATGTGTATGGTTGCCTACAGCATGTCAGATTTCAAACATGCTTTAAAAAGTGAATCCACTTCTTTAGTCAATCATAGGACTGTGCACTCTTAAAAATAAAGCTTCTGAAAGTGGGATTTTCAGCAATGCCATAAAACAACCATTTTGGTTTTTCAAAGAACCTTTCAATGAACAGTTCTTAAAATAATCATTGTTTTTCTTTTTTGTTTTTCAACTTTTTGGACTACAAAAAAACCTTGGCATGAAAAGGTTCTTCATAGAAACTGTCTTCCTACAGACCTGACATGATAAAGAGATGTTTGCTATTGTTCACAGAAGAGGTACTATAACTTTAGAGACCGATGTAGGATTTCCTGAAAACCAGGTATCACTAAGATCTGACCTTTATTCTTTTGGATTTTTATCATTTTGAAAATAATATTAGCTGGTCATTTCTCCATTTTTTCATGATTTTATTCACTTTCCAGATGATTTATGAAGGTCTGTTTATTGTTATATACTGTACATAGCCACAAGTGTGTTTAATTTGTCTCTCACCAATGTAGCAAGTAATAAATGCTTGTAAAATTATATTAACAAATGTCTACGGCTGCAAATCATCTGGTAAAATGAAATTAGATGTTATATACACAACATCTTGGTTCTCCAAAGAAACTTTCAGTGAAAAGTTCTTAAAAAGAAAGATTTTCTCTCAAGAATATTTGTAATAATCTAATTACTTTTTTCCCCCACTATAAGGAACCTTTTGGGCAAATGAAAGGTTTCATTGACGTTAAAGATTCTTCGGTAAACCAAAGATTCCAATAAAGAACCTTTATTTTTAAGAGTGAACAGTAACTACTGTAGATATGAATACAAAGCTGTTTCTTCAAAGGCACAAGGTTAATCAATCTATTCAATGCAATGACACTGTTTAATTAAGTATTAAATATTTGGATTATATGTCAAGTTTTGTTCTATGAAAAAACAAGCCCAATGTTGACATTCTCTGTCATGTGTATGTTTGTGTGGTTTCTAGAAGGTTGTGGGGCCATGGGAGTCACAGAAGGATGAATGGATGAGTGAGCTAATAGGGCTAATATGTTATGTACTTCACACATGATGCAAAATTTATTGTATCAAATCAGAAATGCAGCATGTGACTTGGTACTCCACCAAATCCAGATCTGCTGTATAATGAAAAGACATTAAAAATGGAATGATAAAACTCTCCCTGTTTTTATAGTACATGCCGGTTTGGTGAAATTGACTTCACTAAATCCCATCCCTAACCATAGCCTACCACTAAACTCAGATGGATAATGTGAACGTTGATATGCATGTTGTTCAAGCCTTAGGTCTACCCCAAAATGTAAAATCTGATTGGTTGAAAATAATGTTGTGCCCAGACCAAGGATGATCCAAAAACATGTCCTACTTGGCAAAATCACAGTAAGCTGCTTTCCTTTACATAAACATATTCGATTAAGATGTTCAGTGCAAGATGCTGACAAAGGAAAGGAGAAAAAACTAAAAAACAGATGGATGTGGATTAGATGAATCTCTGTCACCTCTGAGCTAGCATGACTTCATGGGAGCATAAAATGTTGGAGCATTAGTGATAGAGGAAGACGTGAATAATACATATCATATTTTATGAGCGCAGAACTGCTCTACTAAGTGCAATGAACCATACATAAAAAAGCAGAGAGAGACGAGGCGAAAAGAGTCACCTATATGCTGCATGTCTGTTTAAAAGTTTAGTTAAGAACAAGATCAAACAGGTTCACTCCAAAGCACTACATCAGTACGATTACCTGAAACAAAAGACTCAGACGTGGGTGGTCTGCTTTCATCCTAACATGCACATCTAGAATATGGAACAGAAATTTAACACTGTATTGTTAGACAAAAAATATATTAAATATGGCTGAATGAGATTAGTGCTAATAACTAGCCTTGCTTACAGCATTTCAAATTCAAATGCATTCAAAATAGAGATTAATAAATCATAAGCACATTGCACGGGCAACAGAGGACAACATAATATGAACATCTGTTAGATGCAGAAAAGAAATAAAAAGCAGAATAAGCCAAATGGACCCTGTCAACGCCATATTTTATTTTAAACGAGCCTGTGAGACATACAAATACAGGCAACTGAATAACTTGAACTGTCTTAATGTCCTGTGTTGTGTCTAATTTTAGCATACACCTATTCTATTATTGCAGCCTACAGTTTTGCACTTTAGTCTAGATTTAATATACTTTTATGCATATTTTGTATAAATACACACACACACACACACACACACACACTCACATAAACACGTACACAAATGCACTCTTTCGCTCTCTCTCTCTCTCTCTCTCTCTATATATATATAAATCTACCTCTCTCTAAATATAAAGTATACTATATATACAGGTGTTTGTAATAACTTCCCTGTAGACGTTAAAAGATAAAAAAGATACTCTATACGGTAAGCTGACACATAGTGTTTATCTGACTTTGTTCATGGATAACTAAATGACTGTGGTGGGTCATTTATCTGTCAATGACTCACCTACCCAGACATTAGGTTATCGTAACTCACACAGAAACCATGTAGTACACCAAAACAAACACACACCCACACACTAGGACTAGGACTACAATATATAACTGAAAGGGCCAAGTCCAAACTGGACAGCTTGGAAACCCCATTGATTGACAGATGGTCAAATCTGCTGTGGGGTTCCCTATTCAAACAGAAAAGATGGACACCATGTACTCATTTTAAAACGTCAGCTTTGAAATATATTGAACACTAGATTATTTAGCATGGAACATGACCAGAAAGTGACAGGTCTATATTATATCACCTGACTTGACTGTGGGAACCTGTTGCAAGTCTGCCTAGCATTTTTGTCTTTCATATTTTTTATCCAACTTTAAGCATTTGTTTGCAGTTGTGATCTGCTGATATGCATTTAATGTCCCTGCTTCACTCATCTTACAGTAAAGTGAGCAGATGAGTGTGAAGGTTACACTGTAGCACAGAGGTCATTATGTACGTCACAGGGACTGTACTCCAGACAAAACCACTGTGTTCTCAGGGAAAAATCCCTATAAAGTCATAAAAACAAACCAGTTGATCCTTGTAATATTAGATTGGCGTATCCTTGGATAAGCAGACAGGGGTTTGTGTGTGTGTGTGTGTGTGTGTGTGTGTGTGTGTGTCTGTTTATATGCATGTGAGTGTGTGTGCTTGTGTATAGGGGAGTCTTTTCGGTTTGTTTCTTGGGTCATTAGTGTTGACAGTTTTAGTCCATGAAGATGACAGGCTACTGCTCTTCTGCTGACCACCCTTCACGCAACGCTCTCCCCTATAGCCTCACAAAGCCGAACCACAACACAAGAAAAGAAAAAAATGATGAAAAAAAAATGAAACCACACAACACAGCAAAACACGTAACCACACAACGCATTACTGCAGGCCCGAGAACATCCCCGAGGTAAACGTTATTGCTCAGAGGTTGCTCTTTCATAGCTCTGGAGACGTAGAGTTATGCTTCATTTAGTTATGAGTTCTCAATTGCTTCATTTGAGTATCAGCTTTGATACTTTGAATTGTGTTAAACTGTAATGCAAATAAATGAGACAATCATTTACTTGTAGAGACAGAACACAACCACAGCAGAAAATGATATTTCCCAGATCAGCAGTCAGTTATACAACACAGCATTGCTGTGGACAACAGTCTTCATCAAGAAACGTTTTACCTCTGAATGCTGCGACTTACCGATCAAAAACAGCTTTTTTAGAGAGATGAGTAACTTTTCGTTAGAACTTGATTTAATTGTGGACACTGGCTCACAAGTTGAATATTGCATACTGTAAATCGCAAAATAAATGTACTGTATATTGAAATGACAAGAAAATGTTGTTGTAGAACAGAATCGGGAGGTTTATGGCAATTCCAAGCCCTAATTTACTCTCCTGATCCAGTCTATAAATTCCCTGCTCATTTTCAGTTAATGTAACGAAACTGATTCAAGTAGTCCCTCCTCAAACAGAATAATATGGTATAGCTCGTATAATACAGTCTTGGAAAACTTTGATGATTATAAATATTTGAGTTCATATTGAAATCTCTTTCATATTGAAACTTTAATTGTTGAGATCTCTTTTAAAACTCTAGAGGAGACACGTTACGAGTCTTTTGTCTGGGGTAAAATCTAAGCAGCAGACTTAAGCAAAGTCTTCATTCGCATTCCATTTAATCTCATCACTGTCTAGAGGAAATACTGTAACTAAGACATCAAATAGATCTCATTTCTTTCCTACGGGACAAAAGCATTGCAAAACATCCATGTATCTGGAAAAGCACAGAAAATTCAACTGCATCTTCGAGCGCACCTTGGTGTATCCTTATATAGAATTATGCATTAGATCATCCCTTCACACCACAGTATAGTGGAGGTCTCTACTCCGCTACATATGTATGAAAAACCAACACACAGCAAAACAAGAAAAATAACATCTTCTGCATGCCAAATGTCCCACAAAGTACAGAACTGCCTGGTATTACACAGCAGGGCCTAACGGGACCCCTTTCTTGTCCACACACACACACACACACACAAACATACCACTGTTCCCTCACAATATAGAAGAACAAAAACACAGGCAGTGATGCAGAAAAATCCCTCCGTGCACAACACATCCATTCACTGCATGCATATCCATAAGCGAAGGATATAGCTGTGAGCTCAAGGTCCTTTCAGCATGTGAGCATTTAAAGAATTACAAAGAAGATGTTTTTCACTGTTCTTTGAATGCGAGGGGATTTGAGGACGAATCAAAAGCAACAACCTGGCGTGGAAACGCGAGCACAAGGCGAGACAAAGAGCAGAACCAAAGACGTTACTTCTGAGATTTCAGCGCGGCTGAAAGACGGCAAGCTCGCACGCAGACGCACAACCACCTGCTCTGAGACTGACAGTTCCATTCATCTGGCCTCTAAACAACGTTTTCCTTTCCAGGGATTAATTGCCAATTGCAAAGACAAATCTGGAAAAACACTTTTTTTGGCGCAAGTTCATTCTCACCCTCTCGCTGTTTGTTTTGTAGAAACACTCCCTATCTATCTGTCCATTATGGGATTCGCCAGACAAGTGGATTAAAACTAACGAGAGTGTGAGAATCACCCCTAGCTGTAGACTGTAGTTATGCCTCACAGCCAACATGATGGCTAATACATTTCATACCTACTGTAAATTATTTCTGAAATGATTAGTTCCACCAAACACTCTGTCATTTAGCTACTTACAGTTGAGGTCAAAAGTTTACATCCCCCTTTCAGAATCTGCAAAAGGTTAATTATTTTACAAAAATAAGAGGGATCATACAAAATGCATGTTATTGCTTATTTAGTACTGACCTGAATATTTTAAATAAAACAGGTTTACATATAGTCCACAAGAGAAAATAAGTTGTGAAAATGACCCGTTCAAAAGTTTACATCCCCATGATTCTTAATAATGTGTTCTTACCTGAATGATCCACATCTATGTTTGTTGTTGTTGTTTAGTGATAGTTGTTCACAAGTCCCTTGTTTGTCCTGAACAGTTTAACTGCCTGCTGTTCTTCAGAAAAACCCTTTCAGGTCCCACAAATTCTATGGTTTTGCAACATCTTTTCCAACAATGACTGTATGATTTTGAGATCCAACTTTTCACACCGAGGACAACTGAGGGACTCATATACAACTATTACAGAAGGTTCAAACGCTCACTGATGCTCCAGAAGGAAAAACCAAGCATTAAGAGCCACAAAAAAACAGTCTATAAGATTTGCGTGCTATATTTAAAGGGATAATTCACCCAAAATTTTACATTCTGTCATCATTTACTCACCCTCATGTAATTCCAAACTTGTATCACTTTCTTTTTGTGGAACAAAAAAGAACAATTATTTGATAAATGCTTTTTGTCCTTACAATAGAAATCAATGGTTACCAAAATTCTTTTGTGTTCTGTAGAAGAAAGAAAGTCATCAAAGTTAGTTCACTTTTGGAATAACATTAGGGTGAGTAAATGAAGACGGAATAGTAATTTTTGAGTGAACTAGTCATACTGTAAGTCTTTTTTCACATTTATATGTATTAGCATATTGCATTATCTGCAGGCAGGAGAAGCTCCACATCTTTCTCTCGTTCAGCTCTAGTTTAAACTTTCTAGGTCAAGCCCTTTAACTATGAGCACATTCTAATAAAACTTGAAGTAAAATGGTATAGTTGATGACAAACTGCTCAAATTGAAATTAAATGACAATGAAATGACAAGAAAATGTTGTATTATTGCATATTTTAGTAGCATGTGTACACTACCATTCAGAAGTTTTGGGTCAGTAATTTATTTTGTTTTGTTTTTGAAAGAAATTCATATTTCTCTTCAGCAAGGATGCATTCAATTCATTAAAAGTGACAGTGAAAACTTTCACGTTGTTACAAATGAATTATATTTAAAATAAATGTTTTTAAATATGAACAAATAAATAAATAAAAACGTGCCAGTTTCCACAAAAGTATTAAGCAGCAAAATTGTTTTCAACATTGATAGTAAGACAAAAAGGTTTCTGTAACATCATGTGACACTGAAGTAATGGCTGCTGAAAATTCAGCTATGCATCACAGAAAATAAATTAAATGTTTAAATATACTAAAAAGGAAAAGAGTAATTTTTAAATAGTAATTACTGTTTTACTGTATTTTTGATCACAAAAGTGCAGCCTTGGTGAACATAAAAGACTTCTTTCAAAAACTTTAAAAACCCCAGACTTTTGATCAGCATTAGTGCATAGCCTACAGCACAGAACATGGTGTTATGTTGTTATTTCATCTCATTTCCTCTATCCCCTTTTCTTTTATTGATTTTCTTTCACTATACAACATAAAATCATACTAAATGTGTCATTTCAGCCCTCATGCCTGCCGTGCCCCTGCAGTAGCTGTCAGGTCCACATGCTCAATTGGTTAGTTGTATTGAGCAGAACAGTCTAACCTCCATCTGTCCACCCACCCCTACAGAGAGACAGATTACCGCTGACGTGACCACTGACTCTCAATGTTTACCCCTTCCCTCCAAATCTGCCATATTGATATTGCCCACACACACAGAGACAGGAAATGGATTGATTCTTTCCCCTGTAGTGAAAGGCAAACACAAGTCACTTGACATGAACTACTAACCTGATCTCTTGCCCCCTGTGGCACAGTCCAGATTGCTAATCACTGAATGATTTGCTTGTCATACCGAATTGGAAAATTACAGTTTGATAGCTCAAAGGCTGTTGGCTCACAGCAATGATTTTGCTTAATATATCTGAAATGTATAATGATAATACATAATTAAGTCAACAGCCTTTGAGCTATCAAAATCACACGGCAGAGACAGAAAAGGAGAGAGAAAGAGCAAACATTTACTGGCTACATGAATTCTCGTAATCATATGCAATTATATTGCTAACCCAGAAAGCTTATTCGCCTCTGGAATTTTTAGAACTGCGTTTTTTCCGAGTGTGGTTTTAGAATGAAAGTTGCTAAGAAGTTACTGCTAAAGCTAAGATCCATCAAGCACAATCCTAGTGCTGTTTGTAGTACTCATGTCGCAACTCTTTTAGAAAGATTTAAAAGCACATTGTCTCTTCAATGATGTTTACCACAGAAATGACTAGAAAACTGCTAGCTCTCTTCATGGCTTTTCGTGTGATAATATTGTTAGAAATCATTCTGTTGGATATTCAGAAGAGCATTTTCGTGTGCTGTTAAGATGCAAATTGCTAACGTTAGGACTACAACGATTTGTCATGTACATACACTGCTGTGTAGAAGTTTGGGGCTGGCATGATTTTTTTATGTTCATGCAAATCATCACGTGCTCACCAATTTGATCAAAAATACAGTAATGCTGCTACGATTTAATATAACTGCTTTGCATTTTCATAAATTTAAAAATGTTATTTTGACATGTGATTGCAAAGCTGTTCAGCAGCCGTTAGTATTCTGTCACATGATTCTTCAGAAATCATTCTAATATTCTGATTCAGAGCTCATGAAACCTTTCTTATTATTATCAATATTAAAACAGTTGTACTGCTGAATAATTTGCGGAAACTGTGGTACATTAGTCATAGAATTGCGCTGATGAACAGAAAGTTCAAAATAACAGCATTCATTTGAAAAAAAGTTAACAAAAACTGAATTGTTATTCTGAAGCTTTTAGAAATTCCTGAGAGAACCCATAAAAATGGCAATCCACAGGGCTTTATGACTATACAAACTGAACAACACTAGACACAATCTATATAATTTCTTGACAACAACCAAAGCCAGACATGACTGTAAATGAACACATATATCAGACTGTATTATTTTTTCCATCATCCTCTTTTTAACTTTTGCTCTCTTTTTTTCCTCCACATGCTGAATTTTCATATCACATACTGTACGATAAGAGTGCTAGTCACGAAGTAGCTGCTAAACCTGACAAGACGCAGACACATTTTCATGCCAATAATGTTGCCATGTTCTCCATGCCAACAACCTCTTTAATTAGAGTGAAGCCCCACTCATACTTCCCCTCCCTCTGCTGGTACCAGACCGCCCCCAACCCATATTCAACCAAAACACTATGATGCCCCCCCCATACACACACTCCTCATTATCAATGTGAGGAACATGCCGACCAGAGGGGGCTGTAGAGTGTGTGATTCGATTGACCCAGATCTTCAAGTGCAAATGAGAGCGAGAACGAGGGAGAGGAGGGAGGGATGGAGAGAGATGGAAGTGAGGAAGAGTGAGAGACTGGTGGGGTGCGGGGAGGTTCATGAAGAGACTAATTTGAGGCTTAGCGGGGCGTCCGTGTGCTAAAAACTGAGCAGATTTATACTGAAGGTCAGTGTCTATTGGACAGATTGAATGAGATCTTTCAGAAGCATCCAAAGGGACACTTTCTGCACATTTATTCCCTATTTCTTTCAGTCCAGCGACAGAGACAATCACATCCTCTCAGACGCTGTTTAATCCTCTCATTCATTCTCCATTTGCATTCACTTAAGAGGAAGAGGAGGAAATCTTGGCAAAATCTTGAAAGTCGTTTGGCTTTTCCCTGTAGGACTGGTGAATCTTTGTGCGAATATGTCAGTGAGAGACAAACAAGCTGCTGAATCATCTAAAACACACAAATCTTCTCATTTTTACAATACACAGCCACATGCTTCACATACATCTTCTGAAATGTTTGCATTGTTAAATGTTAAATCTCAGACATATGATTTAGGAACTTTTTTTGTAAACTAATTAAAAAAGGGATGTTTCCCAGTTTTTTTTTGTTTGTTTTTTTTACTCCTGAGAAAAAGAACTCAGAAATTCAAAAGTGTTCATTTGAAGACAGCTGTAACATGACAACAAAATGTACCATTTGCACCTGCTGTAAACACAAAGCTGTGAAGATCTGTAAGTTAACAGATTAACATTACACTGTATAACATTTTAAAGTAAAAACTATTAATTACCATATAATTGATGGTGAAGAACAGTAAAAAGACATCAGTAATGTACATTTGGTGTTTCATATCACATTATTTTTAGATCAATAAAAATATATTATATTTTAGATCTATAAAAATGGGCATCCTATCTCTAAAAATAGATATTTATATCTATTTTTTGATATTCTATTCTATAAACCAAAATGCGTTCTTGTCTTAGGACAACTTTGATTAACTTTTTTGATCCACTTCAAATGTTGACTACTGTATATACTGTACCGTACAACTACTGGCCTTCTATTGTACCACCTTTATTATCATTATCAGTAGATTTTTTTAAGGTAGAAAGATGATTTTTGGTATCATCTAGTTCAACTAGGCTAGATTGATATATTAACACTATAATGAAATATACAGTTCTGAGTTATAAAATATACAAGGACCAGTATGCCATCTCATAATACCTGAAACACTGTATCAGTTTTTTATATAATGGCAAATTTTGGCAACAATATCTGCTGTAAATTTAACAGGATATTTTTTACAGTAAGGAGGTGAAGCAAAATGTTTCATTTAATAACTGAACATACACTCTACAATTTTTTTAGACTGTCAAACTGGCAATGAGATCTATTTCAGTTTTATTATTAACTAATATATAGAGCTATAAGAGTATGGTAAGATAAAAAAAAGTGTGGTCAGAGTTATTTTCATCCCCTACGCACTTCAGTCCTACTGTAGAGAAAAAAAGCCTTTGGAGGGCACAGAAATGACCACTTCTGAACACAACACACCTTTAGTTTTCTTGCTTACAACAACAACAAAAAAGTCGATTATTTTTCAAGATACACCAAAGAAAGGTGACTAGATGCATTGGACATGCTTGATGCTACTGAGCTCTGAACAATCCAGTCAGATTGGGAACTGAGATAAAATGCTAATACGTGGCAGAAAGTCCTTTGATCTCATTCCCCGCAGGTCCTTTTTTTGTCTTTTACTAGAGAGGCCAACACTCTTGTAGTGCGTGCATGTATTTATATACACATCTGAGTGTGAGTGTGTGCGCTTGTCTTGTGATTGTGTTCAAGAGTGAGTCTGCTGGGCGCGTACGGCCGCGTGCAGGATTATTGCAGGCTGGAAACAGAAGCGAGACTAAGTTTGCACTAAGCTGAGGGAGCCTAAATGCAAAAATGTGTAAGAAAATCAACAGAGGTTTGTGTCTGTGTGTGTGTGCATCACTGGGTTTTCTTTTGGTGTGCAACGGCATTCAGGAAAGAGGATTATACTGCACAGTGTGAGGTGACAGTGGAGGGTGTGTATATTAGAGATGCGTTTTTTTTGTTCTCAGCTACAGAATTTGTGTGTGTGTGTGTGTGTGTGAGAGAGAGAGAAAGAAGGAGACTAGCTTTGTTTGCTTGAGAGTAAACGAATTGAAAGTCTGTCTCAATCAGTAGGTCTGTGAGTCTCTGATAAAGATGAAACACACACTATAGATCCCTATAAGACGATTTGTGTCTATCAGGAGTGGTTTGCCAACGTAGTCTCACGACAGTTTGCAAGTATTTTACGATTTGATGAGCTGGTTGCAAATTCATATGAATTTGTATAATCTCATTTGTACATTTTTGTACTGCTCAAGCCCCCTGATGGTTAAGTTTAGGAGATGGACCTTCACAATGAAGTTTAACGTTCAAATCGTACAAGTTAGATTGTACAAATTGATTGGTGCTGTCAAACGATTAATCGCATCCAAAATAAAAGTTTTTGTCTACATAATATATGTGAGAGTACTATGTATATTTATTATGCATATATAAATACACACACATGCATGTATATATTTGGAAAATATTTACATGTATTTACATGCATAAATGTATATTCATATAATTTATATTATTTATAAATATATTTAATATATATAACATAATAATACATGCACGTGTGTGTATTTATGTATACATAATAAATATACACAGTACACACACATTTTACATATTAGGTAAACAAAAATTATTTTGAATGCGATTAATCATTTGACAGCACTAGAATTGATAAGAAATTGCCAACTCATGCAATACTTATGTATTCTCATAAGATGGAGAATGAAGATCGCTCCTTGTTTTCTCCTTTGAGGCAAGGGAGGAAGCAGTGCCTCCAAGTCACCATGGTTATCATGCTAATCTGATAAAGCCCCCTATCATGATCACAAACAGTCCACATATCCTGAATGGGTCAAACTAGTGAAAACAGAACAAACAACTCACCCATCCCTTTCACATCATTATTACCCATCAACCTTTTGTCACATGTTAAATTTAAA
Source organism: Onychostoma macrolepis (assembly GCF_012432095.1). Classification (NCBI taxonomy): domain Eukaryota; kingdom Metazoa; phylum Chordata; class Actinopteri; order Cypriniformes; family Cyprinidae; genus Onychostoma; species Onychostoma macrolepis. The sequence goes on from NC_081159.1 coordinate 4,960,955, forward strand.
ACAAACAAACATGATGATCCGTATGTGTTGCCATTATAACCATTTTACAGTTTATGATGTATTTATGTTTTCATTTAACACTTGTAAATCTAGCAAATTTCTCTTTCAATTTACTTTAAAGGGTTTGCTATCATGGGGTCAGTATGTTTTTTTTTTTTGTTTTTTTTTAAGCAAGTATGGACTAAATTGATCAAAAGTGACAGTAAAGTGACAGTAAAGTTATTTTGTTACAGTGTTATTTCAAATACTGTAAATGCTTTTCATTCATCAGAAAATCTTGAAAAAAACATATCAAAGTTTTCCACAAAATTATTAAGCAGTATTTTTAATAATATTAAAAAAATGTTTTGTCTTGAGCATCATATTACCATAAGTATAATGTGACAATGAAGACTGTAGTAATGACTGCTGAAAAATTCAGCTTTGCCAAAACAGGAATAAATTACATTTTAAAATATATTAAAATACAAAACAGTTATTTTAATTTGTAATAATATTTCACAATATTACTATTCTTACCATACTGTTGACCAAAATAAATGCAGCCTTGGTGACCATTTCATAGAGGTTTCTATGAAAAAGAATGTTACTGTTTTGCCGGTCACCTAGAACAAAAATTATTGCAAAGACTCAAAATAGACACACAGCTTTCTGCTCTGTTTTTAAAGAAAGAAAAAAAACCAATACCCCATGGCTCACTGTTCATGCATACAACACAATCCGGAAAACGGCATTATAAAGACAGCAATACTGAAAATCTCCTGGTAAATGTATTCTTTTCTTAAGTTATGTGACTACATTTGTCACCACCGACAGACAACATAACCCGAGGAACAGGAACAGCACATTCTGAGGATTAAAGCTGTGAGATGAGGGAATAAAGTGGGAGACATTAGACAGACACTCAGGTCTGTAATGGCAGAGTTGATGATGCTTAGCAGTAATGATGACGCTGATGCCGAAGCAGGAGTGGCAAGACCACAGGGCTCGACACTTACTCCCAACTGTGTAATTATACAACGTACAGAGCAACACCACAGCTCGTTTACAAAGGCTGACTGCTCAAAACTAGATGAGGAGCAAATTAATAACCCGTGACTCCGGCAGCAGCAGGGTACAATAACATCACAACTGCGAGGTATCTAAACATAGTTGAATCATTTTAGAGGAGATAGAGGTCGGAAATGATGTGGCCAACTGTCCTGATCAGCCACTTGCATCCGTTATCATATCCTTTAGTTATTTTCACTTTCTTTCAAAGTTGTTCCAAACATGCATGGCTTTCTTTTTTTTCCACTGAACGCAAAAGGAGTTTGCCTTAAGTTCATAACTACCATACAATCAAAGTGGACCAAGCAACATAAAAGGATCATAAAAATAGTCTCTATAATTTGCACACTTCATTCCAAGTATTTTGAAGTCTTTTGATAAGTTTGTGTGGGGAAGACAGTGAAATTTAGGTTGAAAAATCATGCATGACAGCCGTGGTCACTATTCGCTTTCATTGTAAGAGCAGACTGGATTTTCTGCTATAAACAACCACTTTTTAAATGATGTTTAGACACAGTTGGGAGTAATTTTCTATTTTTTATTCTAAGAATTTTTTAAAGAGTTTTGAAGATTATAACGATTATATTTTTGTAGAACCTGCACTAAAAAGACATATAACCATTGCATCAGTTTTTGTGGCTATGATGACAAACAACTGCATATCTTTGTTTTCACTCTGTAAAAATCCTAATGAACTGTCTTTGTGTTACATGTAATGTGAGAGTTGCAATCAATGAAATACAGCAAATTTGGCAATAAACTTTTACATTTTAAACTCACAACCATTCCTTATTAGATCCTGAGGATAATTCTCAAAAACATTCACCTTTCTACTTTTACATTCTTACAGTTTTCATAATCAGTATTTTTCACCCACTTGTGAAGTAATTAAACTACTATGATAGCCCTAGTAAAAAAGTAATATATTTCAAATACATTCATTTCATATTAAGTTTAGTTCAAATCTATTAACATATTTACTGACATATCGTTTGAGACTTACTAATATAATCTGGAGTACTACTTGTGCATATTTCTTAATATTAAGCCTAAAATGTGTTTTAATGTCACTATTGATGATCTGATGTATGATCTTTGAATACTATCAATCTTTAAATGCAAGACATTTAAAGTGTACCTGATGTACACTTGCAATAGTTGGACTTCAGCACTACTTACGCACAATTAAAGTGCATTAAGTACAAAATTAGTTAGTATAGCAGTTTAGTATACCAACGTTGACTAATTACAACGTTGACTAATGGGACATTATTATAGGCTAGTGTTACCAGTAAATCTTATTCTTGTTATGATGAACTGCGCTATCAACTCCAGTGTGTGACTCATTATTGAGGATTGCTCCAATAGTGAGCACTAGAGGACAGAAGTGAGACGCCAGTGGGATTGGGATGAGTAAATTTACCCAGGGAGATTTCTGAGGCACTATTGTTCATGAATATTTAATGTGTGTCTTCTCTGTGTTTTAATAATTCTGTTAATTAAATCACACTGAGGAAGTACACTCGTGCCCTGCTGCTGCTGTTGTTTTAACATATGTTTTACATCTATTTGTCATATTAGTTGCCTTAAAATGAACATTTGATATATTTGATAGATTTTCAATGCATGATTAATGCCATGAATAATGAATATTTTCTATTCTTGTTTTATTTTAGAAATTTACAAATCGGCCAGATCTCCAGCTGTACGTGTTCGTTTGTGTGCCGCCCTTGACCTGACTGGACTGTCGCCATGTTTTGGACGCTCCTCCTGGCTTTGATCCTACTGCTGTTGCTCCAGGCACAGCTGCTTGTTTGTCTACATGAACTCCGAGCCTCTCTGACCTCAGTGACTTCAGCGACCCCTTCTGGAACTTCCAACGCCTCGACTTTGCAACGCCTGCCAGGAGCCATAATCATCGGGGTGCGCAAAGGAGGCACCAGGGCCCTGCTGGAGATGCTCAACCTCCATCCAGATGTGGAAGTAGCCAAGAACGAGATCCACTACTTCAACCTGGATGAAAACTTTCGGAAGGGTCTGGACTGGTATCGCGCCCAGATGCCCGTCACTCTCCCTGGGCAGCTGACGGTGGAAAAGACCCCTGGCTACTTCACAGCACCACCGGCCCCAAAGAGGATATGGGCCACGAATCCAGCTGTGAAACTGCTGCTGATCGTTCGTGACCCTGCAGAGAGACTTGTATCAGACTACACACAAGTTCTCCATAACCGAATTCATCAAAACAAGCCATACCAACCACTCGAAGAGCTGCTGCTGTTTCAAGGACACATCAACCCCAAATACAAGGCCCTTCAGAGGAGCTTTTACTACCAGCACCTTGCCAGATGGTTGGAGCTTTTTCCCAGGGAGCAGATGCACATTGTGGATGGAGAGGCACTTATTAGGAATCCGTTCCCTGAGCTGCAGAAGGCGGAGACGTTTTTGGAGCTTCCACCTCAGATAAAGCCAGACAATTTCTACTTTAACGTCACAAAGGGCTTTTATTGTATGCTGTCTGCGGGACACGACAAGTGCCTGGATGAGTCTAAAGGAAGACCCCATGCTCCGCTAAGCAACGAGGCTTTCCAGAAGCTTTGCCGCTACCTGCGAGTTCCCAATCAAATCTTTTTCAGAATGGTGGGACAGAGGTTTGACTGGTGCTAAAGACAGATGAAAAATGATTGACAGCTCTTATAGAGACTGAGAATGGGATTTAAACTACTGTTGGAAACCCATTTTGTGAAAATGTTCTAATATTGTCAAAGGAATATGGCAGCGACCAGTTTGCAAGAGGGTTAAGCAAAGAGACTAGCACCAAAAAATGTTCTGAACACTGAAACACCTACAGTTTGTCTTCTGTGGAAAATAGAATAAATCTGCAGGACTTCATGTGCTTTAAAAAAAAAAAAAAACTCTCTGGACCACTTTTAACTCCAAAAGGCTCAGTTCAAACAGATATGGAGGGAATGCGATTGAAAATATTGGAAATGTCCAAGGTTCTGAAAACTGAACGTGAAAACTCCAAGAATTGCATATAATAAGAAAAATAAAAACATTAAATGCTATTTCCAGTGGTACTTGAAGCATTTAACAAAAATACTGCTTTGTCAGCTGTAATTATTGTAGTCTAATCATTTAATTCATGTTTAATATACTAATTTGTACTTGAATATTTTATTTTCTTTTTTGAATGGAAATGTCTATTTTTTAAATTAATTGGTTCTTTAAATTAATGAGATATTTCATAATGTCATAAGTTAATGCACTACAAAATTCTGTTTTCTATTCAATAAATATATGTACATAAAACATCTCACATCTATTTATCTATAAACTGACAACATTTGACATTTTCAACACAACGATCAATAACAAATTATCATATCTGTGCATAATGTCTGTATTACTTTATGCTGTCTTCTTTAAATGTTTCTAATATTTCAGGAGGCCTTTTGACAATAAGTCATTTTTGTTTATCTTTCTCTGGCTGCTGTTGTCCACATCTCATTTGAGTGTATATTACTTTAAACATACAGATTTTTAAATGCATTCACTTCTTTAAGGGTAAAACATTTTAATGAGAAAAAAACCTTTTAGGAAGTTAACTTACGTCTACACTACTTTTTTGTCACTATACGGCACGCTCTATGGTCAATATAACATAAACCACAAATGAAAAATATTTACAGACCACTTTTATATGTTAGAAAAAGAAGTTGCTCGTGGCATGCAACTTACATTAGTACGTCGTAAAAGGAATTTTGCCAGCTGAATCTCTCGTGATGTGAACAAGCAGGTAAGGGTCCTGTAGGTGTGGTTTATACGCATGTCCGGTAGATGGCAGTGTTTCATCTGAGGTAATTTTTCTGCTTTAAACAGTTTCACATCTACAGAAATGAATAGTTTGAATGTTCTAAACTATTAAACGCTTAAAGAAATCAATTTGACTCTAGATAAGGTCGGCCCTCAATCGTGGCCATTATATTGAGACCACATGACCCCCACGGAAGCCTCAAGAGGCCATGCATTAGTGAAAGATGTAACATAAATTATAAAGATGTGCGTTTAGCATGTTCAGTAGGCTATATATTATATATTATTTAGCCTACATAATATATTATTTAGAGAAGTAAATAAAAATATTGAGCACAATGAAAAGGATACATCGAGACACCGAGGAAAACTGTCATCTGATTTCTACAAGGTGCTAAATATAATACTTTTTTTTTTTAAATAAAAAAATAAAAACAATTCTATTTTTTTCAAAAGGTAACATTAATGTAAAATTCTAAATCAGATAGTATATTTAAATGTGTGTATTTTACAGGTTTTTTTTTTTTAAACCTAACTTGATAGCATGAATTCTATTTAAAGTTATATTCTTGGTAATTGTCTTAATAGCTGTAGACTATAAATTCTGCTCAGTTAGCCTGTAGGTTATGATGAATAATGAAAGTGTGTGAAATGTATAATCAAGGAAAAATGTATCAATTCTGAATCAGAATTGATTAATTTTTCCTTGATTATACATTTCCTTGATTATACATTACTTAACAGTTTTTAATTTCTAAAAAAAAAAAATAATAATAATAATTTCGAACTATGATTTTGCCCTACAAATCTAAATTAATAAATTGATGTTGACAATCTGCTTTTATTATAGACTAGTAAATTCCATAAATGTCCATCCATCCACCTATTAATCCATCTGCCTGTCTTCTCAGCACTGGCCACTTGATGGCGCTCCGCCCTCTCTTAGCGCACGCATGCGCAGTCGCTCGCTTTCCCGTCCCAATAACAATCATTGAAAACGAACAGCAACCCCCGAAGATTGTTACTTCATCAGGCCTCTATTTCCAACAAATCGAGCCGACCATGGCAGAATTACGCCACCGAGGAGCGACGGATAAAGAACTGCAGCATCAGAACTCGGAGGATAAGGTAACGAGTAAAGAGAAAGATGTGGAGAGCTGCATGCTGTTATGGCTATCATTTGAGCTACATGCTGTCATACATGAAGAGAGAGCAAAAAATCGATTATAGGTCGTTGTGTTTCTGGATCTGGCCAGCAAGTGTCCTGGCACAGCACGAAAGCAGCTTTTAATGTTTTGGCTTGATAAATATTTTCTAGCGTTCATGAGTGTGTAATATAGCAGATTACAGCTAGAGGAGAGTCTGAGCATCATCAGGGCTCTGATGTTCTTCCTGTCCTTCTTCTTATGGACTGAAGGTTTTCTCACTGTGTCCCAACAAAAACAAAACACTATAAGGCCTCATTGTATTTCTAGCAGTTGCCATGTTGCTGAAATAAAGTTAAGTGGCATGAACAATCCCTGCTCTGTTCAGTTTAGGACAGTGAGGTTAAACTCTTTAAGGACGAGCTGTGCTTTCAGCAGAGTTGGACTGATATAAAGACAGAAAACATGGAGACTGAGAGAGACGTGGGTGGATGGGTGAGTCAACATTCATGTGTCAAGTGTCATGACCTGTAGGCATGGGCTCAAACCGATCATGGTATATAAACAAGACTCAAGTTAATAGCAAATATTTTTGTATTTGTATTTATCCACGTTTTTTTTTTTTTGGATGTAGAGAGGCAGCTTTTATCAGTAGGATATGATAATGTTATTGAAAGGACTACAGTAAAGAATTCTTGGGTAAATTGTCTTACGTGCAGCCTTTATATGCAAGCATCCGTGGTCAATAGTTTTTGAGAATTTTCTTTGGTCATTCGGTTTTGGAGGTTCACCATATGACTTCCTTCTGCATGCTATGTTGTATTATAAATGTATTTCAAAAGAAGTAATAAGCGCTACAGCCTCTTCTATCTTTAGTGCTGCCAACATGTACACATTATGCTAAATAGATTCATTTTTCATATAAACACAAAGACTTGATCATGCAAATGAAACCTTGTGCTGCCTTCATTCGCATATCAGCGGTCAGGCAAATGAACTGAATGTGGTCATGTTCTGAACTTCTGACTCTTAACCATATATTTTTTCTGTATATTTGGTATTTAAAGTCAGAATGAAAGTTTGCAACTCATTTTGCTTCTATAATCTGACATATTTCAGAGCAAAATATAATTTTGAGATTATAGGTTTTGTCATTTTTGTGCATTGCGAATCGATTGAAATATTGAAACAAGGCATTACATATCAGATTGTTTTTATTTCCTGTTTCTCAGATATTTTTCTTCTGAAAAATCAACAACAGTAGTCTCGCATGTCAGATTTTCTTTCTTTAATGAAATGCAGTCATATTTAATTCATGTTAAAGGGATATTTTCTCAAAAATGAAAATGCTGTCATCATTTACTCGCCTCATTTTATTCCAAACTCGTATATTCACCAAACAGTGGAGTTTTAACGCATCTCCCGAGATATTGCACAGATTCATATTTATGTTGCTGCTAGAGTTCTGGAATTTTAAGAATTAATTCGAGAGGCCTGCTGAGTTTATTACATTAGACTAAACTATGCCATTGTAATGAAATAGAAAAGGACACAGTGTTCCTGTTGAGGTTTGGATGAAGTACACTGCATGGCCAAAAGTATGTGGACACTTCACCCATATGTGCTTGTTTTCAAAACCAGGGGCGTTAATAGTTAATTTACTGCTATAACAGCTTCCCTCTTGTTTCAGTCCATCTCAAACGCGTTCAGGTCTGTTCTTCGTGCAGGCTAGTCAAATTCTTTTACATTTACGTATATCCATTTAGCACATACTTTTATCTAAAGTGACTTTTAAATGAGAAATACAACAAGTGATTCATCAGAGGGAGGCAATAACACGATACAAAGTTTCAAACATTGTCCAGAATTGCACAAGCTACCAGAAGGAAGGATATAGCAGGATGCAGTTAAGTGCTCATGAGATGAGTTTTGAATATTGTCAGGGTCTCGTCTGTCCAGATAGGGTTAGGGTTAGGTCAGGGATGTCCAAATATGGTCCTGGAGTGCCACTGTCCTGCAGAGTTTAGCTCCAACTTGCCTCGACACACCTGCTTGGAAGTTTCTAGTAAGATCTTGATTAGCTGGTTCAGGTGTGTTTAATTGGAGTTGGAGCTAAACCAAAGCCACTGGAAGGCAAGCCTGCAACCTTTAGCCAAAAAAAGCATAATGACTAATGCTAACATTCCAGCCTTGACGTCACTGAATTTCAAACAGAGTTGTGCAACAGTAAGTTGCTGTTTACAGATTCTATAGAAATGAACGAGAAGTGCCATAAACTAGATCCTACCTCTCACAGAAAGTGCAAGATTTTCTATATTCCAGCTCTGTTGGTGGTACGCAGGGAAGGAGACCAGTTTTGAATTGAACTATTTTTAGAGTTTACACCAAAAAAATTCAATTTTATAAGAGAAATCATGGACTTCTCACTATAGTATCCATAAACAACGACTGACTGTCACACAACTCTTTTTGAAATTCAATGACGTCAAGGCTGTAATGTGATTGGTTATCAAGGCACACATGTCCAAGTTGATTCTTACGCTTTCTACGATGGTAAGTAATATAGACCCTCGCATATCTCCCAATAATAAAACAATCTCTAGCTAAACTTTACAAGACAATGGCCCTCTAGGCACAGGATTGGACAACCCTCGGTTAGGTAAATTCTTGTACCGGATAAGGTTAGGTAAATTACAGCTGACCAAATCATTTTACTGGTGGCATACTATGGCACACTGGCACGTTGAAAGTCACTGAGCTCCTCAGTAAAGCCCATTCTACTGTAAATGTTTGTCTAGGGAGGTTGTGTGAGTGTATGCCTGATTTCACGCACCTGTTAGACTAGAATGTAGCTGAAATTAGAAGGGGATGTACAGGTGTTATGTGTATGGAAGTTAAACTGCCTTTTTACTGACAAACGGCAGACCAGAAGTTGTTCATTTTCAAAGAGTGTGGGAGCTGTGTGGAGTTAGGAATTTTCAGATTTCATAAAAAAAAAAGTAAATTGAGACAGTTTGTGACAGCCAGAACAAATGTGGTGTATTCTAATAAAACCTATGAAATTCATAGAATAAAGTGAGAATTAGGAATATTTTTCCACTAAAATGTTATTCTTTAAACACACTTTCTTTAAAATGGGTGGTTATGAAAAAGTATTTGTTTAATTATTTTATAATAAAATAATTAATTATTTATGTTGACTAGCGCTAGAAAACCTGCTATGTTTTTATTTCAGATGTATTCTGAAGTCAGTTGTTCTGTGTGGATATACAGTGTTGGGAAGGTTACTTTGGAAATGTACAAGTTACCCTATTTTAAATGTAACAAGTAGTGTAACTATTTCAATTACTTTATTAAAGTAATGTAACTGATTACATTTGATTACTTTTCTGAATTTCTAATGAATGTTTTCAACAGTAGTACTCAACACTGATTACTTTCAAAATCCTTCATCACTTAAATTAATTTTTTTTGACTGAATCAGATTACAGTTACATTTATTTTGTAATTAAATTACATAATTCCGTTACTTGTTACTCCCCAAAACTGTGTATATATTCATGCATTCATCATTCATTTACATGACCATTTTAAAGAAATACAATTCTAGGCTGCGAAATGTGACAATCGTATACAAATGTTGGGAGATTTGGTGCAAATTTGATATGTTTTCCCTGCCTGAACTCCAAATACAGTCAGACATTACATTTTTAATGAATGTGACAAATTTAATACACGCTTACATCAGTCATCTCTTTTGTAGACTGTCATTGATGTTATGTTTGTCGGGGAATTCCACGTTTACAGATGGCTAACGCTGAAATACGCCAATTTCATCGAAGTGTTGCTCATGCCCTGAGTGTGGGTCAATCTTGGCAGGAAGACTGAAAATGTCTCTCTTAGGAAGAGTGGGATGTCCTTAGTTCCTGATGAGCTATTTGCGGTCGGCGGAGCATTTGAGAGACGGGGGAGGAGGTGGGAGGTGCGAGGGAGGGTATTTTTAACTCTGGCATCTTGAATATCAGGATGTAGTCCGTCTCCATGGAAACCCTGGATCTTTCTGTAGCTCTTGCTGTCAAATGAGTGTCAGCCGTAAATGTACGTTAGCTTCAGGGTGCTCTTTGTAATCAGATCCAAATTATTTATGTCAGATGGATAGAAAGAGGTTTCTAGAACAATCGTAACAGCTCGACCAACTGGTGCAGCACCATCTGATGATGACAGCCTGTTGCTATGGGGATGAAGGCAGGTCATTTGTAATTGTGCAACAGGCTACTTAGACACACAGGCCTGTTAGAAACAGATGGCTGCATTTATTTGCTCGGAAATACAGTACAAACAGAAATGTGACCCTGGACCACAAAACCAGTCTTAAGTCGCTGAGGTATATTTGTAGCAATAGCCAAAAATACATTGTATGGGTCAAAATTATCCATTTTTCTTTTATGCCAATAATCATTAGGATATTTTGTAAAGTTCTTACCGTTAATGTATAAAAACTTCATTTTTGATTAGTAATATGCATTGCTAAGAACTTAATTTGGACAACTTTAAAGGCGTTTTTCTCAATATTTTTTTTTCTTTGCACCCTCAGATTCCAGATTTTCAAATAGTTGTATCTCGGCCAAATATTGTCCGATCCTAACAAAGCTTATTTATTCAGCTTTCAGGTGATGTATAAATCTCAATTTCGAAAAATTGACACTTAAGACTGGTTTTGTCGTCCAGGGTCACAAATATGAATGCAATTTAAAAGAAGTGCTTTCTGTTTTAATGTTTTAAAATGTAATTAATTTCTGTGGAGGCAAAGCTGATCATTACAAGTTTTTAGTGTCCCATGATCCTTCGGAAATCATTCTAATATGTTGATTTGGTGCTCAAAAACATTTCTTATTATTATCGATGGTGAAAACAGTTCTGCTGCTTCATATGTTCTGTTGAAATCCTGCTACATTTTTTTAGAGACTTTTTTTTTTTTTTTTTCCTTGACAATCTTTTTTGCATCCTTGCAAATAAGTATTCATTTCTTATTTAAAAAAAAAACTGTTTCTGTTCCCTAGGGATGGGTATCGTTTGAATTTTATCAATTCCAATTCCAAATTAGATTCTGCTTATCAATTCTTATCGATTCCCGGTTTCGGTTTCAATGTGGTTAAAAAAAGAAGTCAAACATGCAAAATGCACGATTAATTTTTTTTTTTTTTTTTTAATGGAGGTTGTGGTTCTCTCACAATTCTGAAGAAAAAATATTAGACACAATATTATTCAAAATATGTTTTTGAATGAATCTCTTGAATGAATGATTCAAAGACAAATACACTTTTAACAGCCCCATTTCGCCACCCTAAAAAAAAAAAGATGCGCGCACAGCAATTGAAAATTTAATTTTACAAGTGTCCAATTCCTGAACTTAAGCGTTCGATTCTGGAATTGGAATTATTTTCGATTCCCAAACCTACTGATCCAAACTGTAAAACAGTATTGTAAGTAGTATTCAGAATTCTTTGCAAATGAACAAATGTCTATTTTGATAGATTAATTCATCCCTTTTGTATTTATTTTTTCTCTTCAACTGTCTCCAGGGCTCTGAAACAGAGGGTAAGGAAAGAGATGGAGCCTCGGACAATGAGACCAAGTCAGACTCTGGGGTTCCCGTTCCTGCCGATGACACACCAGTGGTTCTCAACAAAGCCCTCTCTGGACTTTCCTCACGGTAAGCATCTCTAAATCTACGATTAAAATGACTCTTCAGTAAAGTAGAGCGCACTTGCATGTGACGTGAGATAAAAAGTGTGTATAAAGCGTCCAGAGCCGATTATTGGCATGTTGCTGTGAACACCAGATGATTCATTCAATAAAAAGGCCTCCGGAGCTTTTAGTCCTCGCATTAGGAAGATTATTATTTCCACCCAATATGCTTTGCGTTAATGTGTTTATTTCTCCTGCAGATGGAAGAACTGGTGGGTGAGGGGCATCCTCACACTGGCTATGATCTCCTTCTTCTTTATCATTATATATCTCGGTCCGATGGTGCTGATGATGATTGTGAGTATTTTCTCTTGTTGTAAACACCAACAGACATTTTCACTTAAGACTTAAAAACTACTAGACATTGTCTCTTTGGCTCTTTTACAAATGACAGATGAGTACTGATGTTTTTTTTTATTCTGTTGACATTATTAAACATTATTTGCTGAGCTGAGCTGCCAAATTAGTTATGTTCAAACAGGCCTGCAGATATATTTATGAGACCTCACTGTAGTCTCTGAATAATCAGTGTCCACTTTGTTCCATAATCTGGCTGTTTCATATATTATAGCCTACAGTTATTTTCATACAACTGCTAACGATATTAAAAATCTATACTATTATAAAATATATAAAAATATGCACTACTCACTCAATAATTTTTCAGTGTTATGTTGTGATGCTGAAGTGAATTCAGGATTCACAACATTTTAATCAATAGTATAAAATATGTAAATATATAGAATTGGATAGAAATGTTGTCATGCCAACTAACTGGAATAAGTTTAAAGGTCATTGCACACTGAGTCCGAAATTTTCTTATGCGTTTTTTCATATTCGTTATCCTAAAAATTCGTCACGGACAGAAACCTTGCACACAGAGTCCGATGCATATTAATTAATCAGTTGCGAAAAAAATTGTAAAATAGTACTAAATGGAGTTTTCAAGCAGTGAGGATGATTTTGTTGTCCTCTTGCTTCTTAAAAAGAGAAAAAGAAAGGAAATATTGGGTCTGTCCAATAGAGTGTCAGTGGCTCAGTTTGATGCTTTGCTAGTGAAACTAGAGCCACATATTAAAAAGACCACCACCAATTTCTGTGAACTCAGTGTGCAAGGATCTTTATAGTGCTTTGTGCTGCGAGACGAAATGGATGAATTTGACAATCGCCATTCTGGATTTTGACGTTCGCTTGTACGGTGGCTCTGAATTGTCAAAACACCTCTCAAAATGTTTGCTACAGATGCGAAAATCGAACCCGATCCCAATTTTTTTTTATGCCGGACGAAAGTTTCGGAGGCAGCGTGTAAACATGATTAACATAACGTGAGGTCGTATTTATTTTTCAACGTGTGAAAATTTCGGACGAAAATGACCAATGACCTTAAGTCCTAAATTTACTCAAACTGAAATAATTTTTTTTTTAAAGCTAAATAGAAATTCACAAATACACCTAAAAAAATTACTAAAACTTGAATTAAAATGAAACTATTATTTAATACAATAATAATATATAAATAACACTAAAATAATGCTACTGTGCTCTAATTTTACAACTATTTTAGCACTAGTTGGCATTACTTAAGCTAAAATCCCAAAATAGGTGGAAGAGTGTCCAAAATTAATTATTCAAATTGAACAGATAATAAATTTCCATAATGGTGATTCATTTTTGATATTTTCTGATAATGTGGTGACTTCTGCCGCTGCTCTGAGGAATCATTCTCGAAGTCTTGGAGTTTTGATTCCAGAAGATAAAACTTTATTATATGTGATAATGAAGCCTGAGAGACCCTGCAGAGAATGTCCCGAATCTGTGTTTGCCCCCTCTTATATACAGTTTTTTCCCCCCAAGGCATGTTCAATACATTTCCTATATAGTTAGTTCCTATGTATATCTAGTCTGCTTTCAGGAAGCGGACAGGGGGCCTCCATTTACGTTAAAGAAGAGACCATCATATAATTTTTGACTAATGTCACAACAGGATGTGCAGTTTCAGCACAGAAATGCATGTCTGCACATCCTCTTCTCATGCTGGCCTCTACACACAGGCATAAATGGCTATATTCACATTGATTATACTTGATTAATTTATATTTTGATTAATAAAACTCTTCTACATTAACTGATGTGGCCTTGTTATATCATGCCGTCTAAGACATTTTAAAGATTTAAAAAGCTGTATTGACTGCCAGTTAGAGCAGCAAAAACACAGAATGGAATCTTGCTTTAAAAAACTGCTAGAAATAGCACTTCAGAGTGGAACTAGTTGGCTGCCTGTTGTTTTTTATTGTTGTCCTCTGTGTGTGTCTTCCACAGGTGCTGTGTGTTCAGATCAAGTGCTTCCATGAGATCATCACAATTGGTTACAGCGTGTATCACTCTTACCACCTGCCCTGGTTCAGAACACTAAGCTGGTGAGACCCGCGACACGCACCTGCCACCTTTATTTTCACGCTTCATTGTCTCTCCCTCTCTCCCTTTTCTCATTATCTGTCACCCCAGATCTCTCTGTCTGTCTCTCTCTCCCACTGTGCACTGCCTGTAATTAGAGGGCATCATCATCACCTTCATCTTATCATAATAGTCTTAATGTCTTGCAAGTTCTTTCATTTTCTGTGTAAAAATTAGTAAATGCTGCACTTGTTTATTCATCCAGCTATACATGCTATCACCAACTGTATAGAGGTATGGAAATTCACTCTGGTTTAGACCAGTCAAGCTGTAGTGTAATTTGTTTCAAATGTGAAAGAAAAGATTCACCAGGTTTTAGTAATGTAAAAATCCCACTGAAAACGATTTAAAGTTTTAGAATTCAGTGTTGAGTTAAAGGGTTAGTTACTCTCATGTTGTTCCAAACACGTAAGACCTTCTTCCAGATTAAGATATTTTTGTGAAATATAAGAGAAGAAATTGTTGAATAAAGTTATTTTGGTCTTCTTTGTGCGTGAAAAGTATTCCCGTAGTTTCATTAAATTAAGGTTGAACCACTGATGTCACATGGACTGTTTAAACGATGTCCTTGCTACCTTTCTGGGTCTTGAACGTGGTAGTTGAATGGCTGACTATGCAGGGTCAGAAAACTCTTGGATTTAATAAAAAATATCTTAATTTGCATTCATACGGGTTTGGAACAACATGAGGGTGAGTAATTAGTGACACAGTTTTCATTTTTGGGTGAACTACCCCTTTAAACATTTGGAAAATCTGGCAAAAATCAGGTCTCTTGATGCCAAATTTCACTATGTAGAAACTCTGGAGTAGTAATCTGAGATCTTAACCTTCCCAAAGCCTTTTTGAGTGACTCTTATGAAGAAATGTCATATTTCCATGTCCAAAATGAAAAAAGAAAGAACTATTTTAAGTTGGAGCATAACTTTGCATGAGGGTGGATCTCCAGTATCTGGATTGGGCACCCCTCATATTTAGTTACATATAAAAAAAAAAATCTAAACATAGGCTTCAATTTCTTAATGCAAAATATCTTCGTTATTTTTCTTGTGTGGAAAGTATGACATTTCTCTGTGCATTTCTTGATTAACCATGTTTCAACTGGTGAACTTTTCTTTGAACTGGTTTTTGTAAACAAGATAGCTGGCAAATCAGGTATAAATAGAACCATTTCTCTACATTAGTCCTTCTGTGTATCCCAACATGCCGTTCTTCCATGTGGTCCTAATCCTAATGAGCTGCTGCTCGGCTACAGTCTGACCATTTCCTATTGCTAACAAATTGTCCCATTATAATTACTTTGACAACCGTTAGAAACACTTTGATTAATGAATGGATGTGAAAGGACTTTGCCACAATAATGACTGACTGCCACTTTTAACGGTTTTTGACAGGTACTTCCTGTTGTGTGTGAACTACTTCTTCTATGGTGAAACGGTGACAGATTATTTCTTCACACTGGTGCAGAGGGAGGAGCCTCTACGCATCCTCAGCAAATACCACCGCTTCATTTCCTTTGCCCTGTATCTCACAGGTTAGGACCTTATCTTTCCTACATGCATGCCACTTTATTTGCCATTGATGTTTCTGTCTTTAAGGCCTTTGGGAACTAATAGTTCTCATAGTTACTGCTCAGTCCAACAACTCCTACTTTTCCACACAGAACGCTGAATCAGATGCAGTCTTCAGAATGTGATTTCTGTTAGCAGTTGAAATGCAGACGTAATGATTTTAGTTTTTTGGGTTGTTGGTTTTTCATAAGCGTGAAGTTAATGTCATCCAGGATGTGGTTAGGCTCTCTGCCTGTCTGTGCACCCCTCGCTCATTTTCTCTTTCAAAAAGATGTCATCAGAAGCTAAATGAGAAGCAACAAGTCTTGCTGTTTTTTTCTTATTATTTAAAAAAAATATATTAACATTTTATCAAAACAACAATTCAAAAAGATGGTTAAACAATGCTCATTGAAGCAAGAAAAAAAGGAAGTACAGAGAAAAGACAAATTGTGTATGATTAATATATTATGACACACACAACCACAATATGTAACAAAATAGGCAGTGTGGTCAAAATATGGGATCTGAACACGATAAGAAGAGCACAATAAATATCAATTAAAATTAAAAGAAATTTGAAAAAAAAAATCCTTGCTATAGGAATGCTTAAGCGATTATTTGTATTTGTAACAATTATTATGACACATTTCATTAATTTGTGTAGCACGGCTAGAGTGTATACATTACAGTTATGACTGAGCTGGAATGGAAACACGTCCATTTTAAATACATATCAGTCCAACAACAATGTTTATTGGTGTACAGTTAAAGAAGATCAGTTATAAACAATATCATCAGTTTATCATGTGTTGTCAGTTTGTTAGGCAGACTGATAAAACATGTATAAACCTTGCATGTCCTGCAGATTATGTGGTTTCAGATGGTCTTTTCAGTGTGCTTGGTTCGGCTTGGACAGGTTTTCTTGGCCACTGGCTGGTTCCTGACAAACAGGACATAATTAGTGACAGTGTGACTGGCCTAAAATAGTCCGTAGACATGTGGGGGTGGCATTGGTGGAACTGTCTGTTTTACCAGATGTGTGTGTTTTCCAGGGTTCTGCATGTTTGTTCTGAGCCTGGTGAAAAAACACTATCGCCTGCAGTTCTACATGGTGAGTGTGTTAATGTTGCAAATAAGTTTAGTGTAATTTGAGAGTGTTTTTGTACACACACTCTCACATACTCTGTGTTTGACATTCATGGCCTCGCACCCTACACGTTTCCTATCTTTTCCGTATCATAGCACTGCCTTTTGTCCCAGATTTGAAGTGAATGGAGCTATTCATCCCGTCTTTCTCTCTCCCCAGTTCGGCTGGACTCATGTGACCTTGCTGATTGTGGTGACTCAGTCCCACTTAATCATTCATAACCTGTTTGAGGGGATGATCTGGTAAGATGATGCCTCCTGTGTACCACTGTCAAAACCCATATGACATTTACACATTTCAGTTTTTCAATCCAGTGTCATTGCACAATATTAGATACAGTAGTTGGTTTTCTGGTGTAGCTGATCTGTTTGTATAAGATAATCTGTTTCTGTGTGCGCAGGTTTATTGTGCCCATCTCCTGTGTTATCTGTAATGACATCATGGCTTACATGTTTGGCTTCTTTTTCGGTCGCACCCCTCTCATCAAGGTTTGTGTTTTTAACACCCCAGTTGAATAATGTTTTAAAAATCACATGTGAAATATAATATTTACACTACTATTCAGAAGTAGGATGCTTTAATGTTTTTGAAAGAAGTCTTTTATGTTCACCAAGGCTGCATTTATTCGATCAAAAATACAGTAAGATTGTAAGATATTATTATGATTTAAAATAACTGTTTTTGCTTTTAAAATATTTTAAAATGTAATCAATTCCTGATGTCAAAGCTTTATTTTCAGCCATTACTCCAGGCTTCAGTGTCACATAAGCTTTCAGAAATTATTCCAATTTGCTAATTTGGTGCTCAAAAAGCATTTCTGATTTTTTTTTAAACAATTGTGCTGCTTAATACTGTGTTTTTGTGGAAACTGATACTTTTTTTTTTTTTTTTTTAACAAGCTTTTCTATGCTAGTAAAATAACAGGATTTATTTGAAATAGATTTCTCACTTTTGATCAATTCACTGCATCATTGCCTAATTAAAAGTAATTTAATTTTAGTTATCCCCAACTTTTGTACAGTAGTGTGGGAAAGTTGCTTACTCATAATTTTAGGTATTGTCTTTAATCAACTGGTGCTTTATTGGATGTTCTGTGAAATGTCCTAGAAGGTGTAATTTATCACAAACTATGAACTATCCGCTAATGTTTGACAATCACAGATTTAATATTTTTTGTAAAATATTTTGCTTGAAAAGTGTGCTTGTGCTATCTATCTTTTAAATAAAAAGCAGTTGCTTTTAATTTTTTTGTGTAATGCAGTAACGTTCATACATTTTTGAGTGTGGCTTAACTGTCTAACTACTTTCTGTGGTTTCTGTGTAATGTGTATTTTTAGCACAGTTCTCTAAATGCTGAATTTTCTCTGCAGTTGTCTCCTAAGAAGACGTGGGAGGGGTTTATCGGTGGCTTCTTCTCCACTGTTGTTTTTGGAATCCTAGTGAGTAATAATAACCCACTTCCTGTTCTTCGTCCGGTGTTTGCTGAATGTTTTTTTTGTAGATTTGGGAACCTTGGTGACGTAAGAATAAGAATTGCCTTGATTGATACCTTGTAAGGGTCTGATTAGTTCTTTTCAAAGTTAATTTGATGTGTCTGAATGATAACAAGTCTCGTTTTGGCTCTTCTCCAGCTGTCCTACTTGATGTCAGGTTACCGCTTCTTTGTGTGTCCTGTGGAGTTTAACAATGACTCCAACAGTTTCACAGTATACTGTGAACCGTCTGAGCTCTTCCAGCTTCAGAACTACGGTCTGCCGCCCGTACTGCAGTCCATCACGGGCTGGGTAAAACACACACACTCACACGTTCACCGTCTGTTCGACACTTACTCCTCATGTCTCTCACACGGTGTGTCCATTCCTTCTCTCTTTCTCTTTTTGTTATTTTTCTGATTTTTGTGTCTGTGTTTAACAGTTGCTCAGACATAGCCATCTGCTGATTTCCCACTCGCTGTGAATCTGTCACAGCTCTGCTTGACTCTGTGTTTTGTTGATGCTGACATTTGTGGACCACAATTTTTAAGCAAAAGCAGAATCTATTTGAAGTATTTTGAAATTGCAAACAAGTAAAGACAGTTTCTTACACATTTCCATCTCTCTCCCATTTTCCTCTTAGACCACAGTAAAGTTGTACCCATTCCAGATCCACAGCATTGCCCTGTCAGCATTTGCCTCCATCATGGGACCTTTCGGAGGCTTTTTTGCCAGCGGCTTCAAAAGGGCCTTCAAAATCAAGGTGGGTGTAATTTGAGCACCCACAGATCTGAAAAGAAAAATGCTTCAGTCTTGTTTTCACTATTACCTACAGCATTCTTCACCACAAGACGGCTTAAGTTGTCCGTCCTAATTTAGATGTGGCACAGAGCCTCCGTGTACATGAAGAGCGTTTCCTGTCATGTGCTTTACACTTTGCTCATACTGTCTCTCTGATGTCCATCACTGCAGGACTTTGCAAACACCATTCCAGGTCATGGAGGAATCATGGATCGTTTCGACTGTCAGTACCTCATGGCCACATTTGTAAATGTTTACATCGCCAGCTTTATCAGGTAAGACTGTTATTAATGAATTTCTGGTACAGTTATGTGTGGGTAGTTATTGACTTCTGAGTTCAACAGTTTGAGGTTGGTTATCGGCATCATCAGTCCAGTCTTTAGTGTCACATCATGATCCTTCAGAAATCGTACTCAAGAAACGTTGAAAACAGTTGTGCTGTGCAACGTTTTGTTGAAACATACATTATTTTTCTTTGATGAACTGAAAGTTCAAAAGAATAGCATTTATTTTAAATATTTAGTTGTTGATGTTTATTGTAACTTTTTATCAATTTAATGCATCCTTGCTGACCCCAGACCTTTGAATGGTAGTGTATACACTACATGAACCATGTCTTTGTATGGGGTGAATGCATATGACTTTTAATTTGTAACTAATATTATTACTCATTATGCACTGAAATGAAACCCAGTCCAAACATTCTGGACTTATCTTATATAGCTTATAATGCCAAAGGCAACCTGGCCTATAGTTATCATTATATCAGCTGATTATATCAGTCCATTTTATTTGTGTATTTTATGTAATATCTTTATATAATGTTTATTTATTTATATATAGTTTGTTCTACCATGTTGTGGTTTATTTTGTGAGAATGACTGAGCGACTGTACATTGTCCCATACGTATTTTATTGTTTAAATTGTTACTGTTCTATCAACCTAGTGCCTTGTTAGGTTATTTTTTGTTATTGTCAAAGACTAATATAATCACTGTACAATTATAATCAAAGTAATATGAATCATGCGAGTGTGTCTAGAGCATAAAAACATTGTGCTTTGATATTTCCTCTCGTTTAGAGGGCCAAACCCCTCTAAAGTCATCCAGCAGCTTCTTGCTTTGAGACCAGACCAACAGCTCCACATCTTTAACTCGCTCAAGGCTCATCTGACAGAGAAAGGCCTGCTCCCTGCCCTGGAAGAAGCAGCCTAGCTTTTCGGACCACCCCACCGGAGTGGGCTGTGGATAGAGGGAGGAGAGAGAGTGCAGCGGAAGCAGATCCAGGCATGTATGGAAGTGGGAGATGAGATGAACACAAGAAGGGAAACAACGGAAAACTGCACCACAACCTTGGGTCATTCCATTTTTGCGAGAAAGAGAGTGCGTGTGTGTGTGTGTGTGTGTGTGTGTGTGTGTGTGTGTGTGTACAAATCAGTGTTTTTGCCTATTTTATTTTTTGTGAATGTTTTATGTTTATCTCTTACAACACAAAAGAATATTATATATATTAAGATGCCGTTGTTGTTACAGTTCTTTGTGAGTTGAGCTGTACAATTCCACTTGCGTACAAATGTTCCGTACCTATAGATCGTCTGAATATTTTATAGTGTTTATTACGTTTTATTTTGTTTTAATGCACTGCTCATCACACTGTCATTTCAACCTCAGGCTAGTCTTTGTTTATTTTTTTGCTAACAGGTGTTTCCATACGCCGTCATAGTCTCAAAAAAAGATTGTATTTTCACTGCAGAGTGCCGTAATTCATATGTTTCCAAGGTCTTGGCATTTTTGTAACATTATATTTAAGAGAATTGTGGTCACTGATATCAAATGTGCTCTTCAGCCCAGTCAGTGGTGACTGTTACGGTTCAGCTGTAAGACTGTATGTATACTGTACTTCCTGAAGGTAAGGAAGATTCAGATGTCAATATTCAGTGTCTGAGAGGAAGTTTAGGCCACATTAGACTAGAATTATGTGGCTTTCATGTTTGTTACAAAGAAGAGGTCCCTGTAAGCCAAACAAATAGGAAATAACTTTTATTAGATTTACGTTGTTGATAGTTAATAATAATTTGTTTTTACTCAGCACTGAAAAAAAAAAAAACATTTGGAGATGTTGACAGATATTTCGCACTGAATGTTTAAGGATTACTGTTTGTGGTCTAAATCATAATTTTATCATTTCTAGTTTTATTTGAATGTTCTGTTGTCACTGAGCAGTTACAAGCTAATATTAGTCAAGCTTTGTGTGCGAGTGTGTGTGTGTGTTGTTTGTGAAAAGGATCAGGCTGGGCCATAAAATCTCATTGACTGTTTTGGTTTTGAATTCATTCGGTTTTGTACCATTTTCACTGCATGAGACCACCATGTCTCGTTTTATAATTCTATTTCATCTGTTTTGTTTTTAACCATCATCTGCTGTGTAAACTCAACCAAAAGAGGGTCAGAACTACAGTGTGTTTTGGTATTTTGTTCCTCTATAATATGTGTTGTGTGTGTCATGAACACCTGTGCCATAAACAATATTTATTTGAAGAAAATGAAACCTTAATGGATGTTATCGAGCAGCTTTAAAGGAGTAGTGTTATACAGTATGAGGATGTAACCGGCTCAGGTTCACAGTCTGTGCGTACAGTCCACTGCCATTCAACAATAAAGATCCATGAGCACATGCTTTCAGACCTGTGTGTGTTGACAAGACTGATGAACTGTATTGATGGGCAAGTCATATGTTGGGGTTTTAATGTAAAAATGTAAAATTAGTCTTATTTAGCATGTTTTCTTCTATGCCCACAGGTCTCGAAAGATAAATAGGCAGCTTATTACCCGAGTTATGTTCATCATTCCGAGTTTATTTACATGATTTAGTTGAGCACGTAACAATAATAAACAGCATCACAGCTTGAAAAATTATGACCATAAATCCAAGTGTAATATTTGCCCCTCCATATTTTTACCACCCACCATCAATGAATATTTTTAATTTATTTTTTTCAATTCAGTCAGCAAAACATCATCTTCATCTGTGTTAAGTGGTGCAGAAATTTTGTAAAGATATTTTATTGTACCTTATTAGTTCAGTTCAATGTCCTGGTTTTATAGAGAGAATTACATACATTATAGTAGAATATAAGAATATATATATACCGTATATGTTTTACGTAGAGATGATTCTATTCTTATTCTTTACTGTATTTGAGCGGTCCTCTAAGCCAGCCTGTGCTCTGTGTATGTATAGGCCCCTGTGCTGAAACATTAGCATACTGCACAAACTCCAGACGTGAACAGAGCAATTGCATTGTTTTATAATCAACAGAGAGAGAGTTACAAACCCGTCATGTTGCTGGCCAACCACTGATGTCAGGAGAGCGGGCAGATACATGCGTTTGAGTGCGGTGACCAAAAACATTTAGAAAGAGACACATTTATCAAAGTCTTAAATGCATGTGAACAAGTAAAATACTTGCCAGGTCTTCAGGCTCTTGCGCGTGGCATTCATGGCCACTAGAGGGCGCCAAACCATCGGCGTGTTTGTGTGCGGTTAACAAGTGCTAGTACACCGAGATTAACATATTGTTCATTCCAATGTTTTGGACGGTTTTTAATGTGATGCCTTACTTCTTTTATTCGTAAACACTGGCATGACACGTTAAACTTCTTAGAAAGTGTCCTAATGTTAACAACGGTCTCCTGAAGTGTCAAAGAGAAACTGACTGCAGTGCAGTTCTGCTCTCCATATTTCTGGACATTTATTCATGACCATTTAAGTGAAAACAGAGATGTTAAACCCACTCAAACGTGTTGAGCTCTTTTGGTTTGCCACTGAGAAGAAAACAACTCCTCTCTGTTGAACAAATGAACAACAACAGCTCAATATGTTGTTGTTATTTGTCTTTTAAGTATTATGGTCTGTATTTCTGTTGTATTTTGTTTTGTAATTTTTGATAAAGCAGATAAATGTGCTTTCCCTGCAGCTTTGTGTACAGTGATTTGCTCATTTGTAAATGGTTAATAAAGAGGAAAGTACATATAAGTACATCCAAATTTGATCTCTTCCTCCTTGCTGTCTGAACTTCCTTTTCATGTCAGATGCAGATTTTTATGATGACAGAAACAGTTTTGTGTCTATTTTAGATAGAAAAACACACCATGGTTTTAGATGTACAAATACAAAGAAACCATATGGTGCATCTCTCCAAGAAAATAATGCCGAATGTCTGAGAAGAAAGTGAGGTTGAGGTACATCCTGCTGCACAATTGTAGTCTGCATTTTCGCCTGTGTAGAAATTCATCACCTCTGTTATTTTTTCTGTGGCTGTCTTGACTTTGCCACTCACTTCCTCAGCTCATGAAGATTGTGGGTACGAGGAGTGACATTGCTGCTCTGCTTCTTCTCTACAGACAAACACGCTGGATGTAGGAACTTCAAAATAACTGTTAGTTTGCTCGTACACAAACACTGCAGGCGAGCCGAGGGGCAAGATTGAACGTGTTTGGAAGTATAAAAAAGAAAAAGAAAAAGAAAAAAAGAATCATCATCATCAGCAGAGGAAGAAGGAAGTAAAGAGAACAAGAGGGGCTGACTGGAAAGAATGCACTCTTAGAGTTGACTCTGTGTTTTGTGATTGCTTGTGTGTGTGTGCGTGCGTGTGAGCGAGAGAATGTGTGCGAGTGTGTCTGTGTGTGTGTAACCTTTTGGTCCGATTTTGAAGAAATGTCTCTGAGACTACCTCGCAACTGGGACTTCAGCACCTTCAGAGCTGAAACCGCCAAGATAGGTGAGTGTCACTGTGTGTGGTCAAAGGTCAAAGTCTATTCCGTGTTTTAGGAATTTCACTTGGCCAGGTGAGTAGATTTATGTGGGATTCTTTGACACAACAGGCCTCCTGTCACTAGGAACTAGAGATTTGGTCTATACCGAGGCATGTAATGTGTGACTTTTATGTTATGGGAAATGTAATTGACTGGGCAGTGATGGTGCATATGTGTTTAGTCTAATTTAGAGGAGGGATTTTACAGTATCTGTAAATGACAGACAAAAGTGGCATGGTGATGGTGGAGAATTCACCCTGAGGCTATAGAATTCACTTGAGCACTACTCATCTGCTACGCGCTTCGCTTGTAATTCTGTCAAATCACCTTTTGATGTGTTGTATAGTCGTTGTGGCAAGATTATTTGTAGTACTTCCTTTCTAATTTGACTAAACGTTCTCATTAATATCCAGGCTGTTTAAAAATTCAAAGTTCTTAAGTTAAAGTATGACTTCCAGCAGATTTATGGAGCAATCGGGTATAAAGAGAGACAGGTTTATGGTTGTGTGCGGTGACTCGTGGTGTTTCTGGTCTCGGTGTGCACTGTCTGTTGGAGATGCAAAGCATTAGTGATTTCCTCTGTGTGTAATCTTCACATGCTGCAGGCAGGAAGACGCTGCGACACTCTGAGAAACATCATTCTCTGCTCAAAATGTCAGCATACTGTTAAATGCTAGATAGTTATCTACAATGTGCCCTATTACAAGGTCTTTGGTTAAGGTTCTCTCAGCAGTATCCTAGGTTACCAAGAGACCAAGTGTTTCTCACAGTGTTATAATTTTCTGATGGCATTACATTGCTCTAATTATACAAAGTGTATTGTTACTTGATGTTTAGCTGACACTGTTTATTCAAAGCATCTTATAGTACAGCCTCATTTTTTAAAGTCAGCAAAAAAAAGTATCCACAACTAGGGATAACCTCATATCGATCAATATTTGCTCTATATCAGCCAATGTTGGATATTTAATTGTGAATGCTTATTTCCTGTTTTTACATATTCATTACGTTTGCCATCGTTTAATGCTTGCTTAAAGTAATTTTCTTAATATTAATAATTTATATTTGATATGTAGCAACCATTCTTTATCCAAAGCATATTATAGTACAGCCTAATTTTTTAAAGTTGACAAAAACAGTGTTCATAACTAGGTTGTTTTTGCTTTTAATTTGTTGATCTATATCTGTCAGTGCTGCTTATTCAATTGTGCATGTTCATTTCCCCTATTTTTACATTTGAAGTTACTTTTGCAATAATCTAACACTCACTTTGAATTGATAAAAATCATACAAATTATAATAGTCTCAAAATGAATGTATATATTTTATAATGCATTTTCTAATGTGTAGCATTTAAGTTATTACTGTTTTATTTTTAACTGTTTTTATTGTTTATTCATTTAAAATATTTCAATTTTTAACAACCATTTAGAAATTTGATATCAGCCATTTATCAGTTACCAGCCATAACATAAAAAAAACCCCAACTTTTCATATCAGCCAGAATTTTAATGTTGTGCATAACTATTTGCAACCCATTTTATTTATCTGTTCTAAGTGAAACAGGGCGTTCAAAGGGGGATTTGACTTTTTAACCAGGAATTGGTAGGTTTATGGGAGAAAAATAGGCAGGTGGGTAATGATGAAAATAAAAGCTATTATAAAATCAAATAAAAATAAAAATTATTTTAATTAAAGATTACTCAGACATAGTTTTTTTCCTTTGGAATAGCACGCACTGATGAATCATAATTAAGAAACGTGTGTTTTAAAAACGTTACCTTTAGCTACGATCACATAGCACTGAGCAAAAATGATGCACATTTTAGCATCTGCGGAGCTGTTCTGCTGAACGTGAATGATCATCAGTCCCTTTTACTAATGTCTCAAAGTTCAGCCTGACGCAGAACAGCTCGGCCTGACGCAAACAGCTTCTTGCATCTCTGCTCTGATCTCCTTGGTAATTCATGGGGAGTTTGAAGCGACTCTCTTCCCTTCCCCTGCGTCCCAGCGTGTGTCATAGCAATGGGTGAGGCCTGAAGCCGGGCAATGTGTGTGGGCCTGCGGTCCAGGAGAGAGAACAGTGGTCCGTGCTCTCCATCAGGGAAGATCTTCTCAAAATAGACCAAAGAGGCTGACATTAGGTGGGGATCTTTCAAAAATGCTACTTCCTGTGGCTGATGAGCTTGTAACTTCCTGTTTATCTTAGTTCTCTCTCTTCTGCCCCTTCCTCTGATCTCAATGCGTTATAGCGAATTTGACTACAAAAGCTCCAACTGCTCAAATCACTGTGACACCATCTTTTGTCAATTAGATAATGGCTGATCGGTTGTTGTCTAGAGATTTATTTATTGTAGATGCTTTTTTATCAAAGAGATGCCATGAAGTCAAGTGTTTTGTGGCTTCACCTCACTATGATGAACGCCAACTGGGGTGATTTGATAATTTTCTTATTTTCTGCCACTCTGAACAGCTCAGTTTTTCTTATCTCTCAATCACAGGGGTCTCTACCCCACCCTCCCTTTGCTATGGACTATCCCGCCAGAAAGCTAAATCACAAATGGGATCTCTTTTGTATCCCAGACATCAATGGGCTCAAATGGAGCACTAATTTTTTAGATAAATGGAGACTTTTTGAGGGAAAGTGAGGAAAATGTTATTTTTTTTAATGCGATTCTCAAATTTACAAAGACACTTGCAATCAAAGTCATATATTTCAATATTAATTCAAAAATAACAATATTAATATCAATATTCTAAAATTCTCCTACTGACAAAAAAAAAAAAAAAATGCTGGTCATGTTTTGCTGATCTTAGCTGGTCGTAAGGTGGTTTTAACTGGTTTTACCTTGGCAGCAGTCTGGTCTCCGACGCTGACCTGTGTCCAAAACCAGCCAACAGACCAGTTTGACCAGGCTAGGAGACCTGCTAAAACCAGCAAACCACCTTAGGTTGGTCTAAGCTAAATATCCACATAAATATTAAAGATCTGTACATTTATGGCATGTCAACCTATGTAATTTGTATTTTTCCTTAAAAAAAATGGTAGACTAACTGAGAACTTCATTAAGTCTCTCAAGGTATAAAAGATAATTAACATGTATTACTATTTATTATTATTATTATTTAATGCATTATTTATGTATTCTTTTATCTATTTCTGTCTGCATATTTTTATTTCTACTTTCCTGAGGTTTTTTATTTTATACAGTATTCTGCATCTGTTATGCAGAATCATACTTTTTAATTTGTTTATTTTCAGGTTTAAATTATCATTAGATCTCTTAAGGTATAAAAGGGCAATCTCTGAACAATAAAATGTTCCTCTTTAATGTTTCAGTTCTCAAACTCATGTGGGAAAGAGTCAAGATCCAATAATACCCTTTTGACCTAGCGAACAATCCATTGCACAGTAACATCGAAAGCCGTTTTTGCTTAAGTGCATGGTATTGTTTCTGGCAGGACTTTTCCATTAGAATCAGGACAATCACAGCAAGTCTGCAAATATTTGACAAGCAGGAAGCTGCCGTGTTCAGACAGTTAGCCACTGTCATCACCACACATGTGCATGATGGTCTCATAGTATAAAAATAGAATTAGTTCAGTGACAGGTGATTTCATCTTCAGCAAGTCTCGAACTCATCTATGTGTTTGTCTTATTCTATGCCTGCTTTTTATCGGTTTCCACCTCAGCTCGCTCAAAGAGTGTTATGCCAGGGGAAGGGAGCCCTGGATCCACTCACACTGGTTTTAAGAGATCCATGGAGAAACCTCTGAAAACAGGCTGGCTGAAGAAGCAGAGATCCATCGTAAAGAACTGGCAGCTGCGCTTCTTCGTGCTGAGAGGAAACGTCTTAACATACCATAAAGATGACAGAGAGAGCACTGTCCAGGTAGGAGACAAGCAAGCATGAGTAATACAAACATTACCATTTTTAATGCATCAATTTATTTGAGTTTTGGGTTTTTTTATCCTTATTTCCTGGGGTTTTTAATTTTACACAATGCCAGTCCTATCAGTTTTTAAGCGTTGTCTTAGACTTTTCTGACTGAATCTGTCTGTATGTCATGTACTGTAAATGTTTCCAAACTGATAACGTAATGCAAGTGAAATTTGCTTTTATTTATATTCATGCATTTTTTATTTCTGATATTTTATTTAGTAAATTACTGATTGTATTTTACCATTTACTAAATTATTTACCACTCAGACTGTAACTATACCATCTTGTCTCATTCTGATCTCAGGGAACCATCCCTTTATTCTCATGCCAAGTTAATGAGCTGCCATCAAATGCAGATGATAAATTCCTGTTTGAGATTATCCCAGGTGAGTCTTTTTATTAATACTTCTCTTGCACTAAGTGTAACACAGGCCTGCTATCTATGCAAGTTGTTTACAGTGTATAAGATCTCATTGGCCACTACTGTATATGTTGGAGGGCAAGATCATGCAGTTGTTGTGTCCCTGATGCAGCAGGTAGCAGTACAGATCGGGAGCGGGAAGCCTATGTTCTCATGGCGACCAGTCAGAGCGAGATGGAAGAGTGGGTGCGCTCCATTCGCAAAGCCATCGGATCACGGTCTAATGGAGGTATCTATCATTCATCATATTATACATTTATATTATAAAGTTTGTTATAGATTGAGGAGGTTCTTATTAGGATCATTCTCTCTCATACTGAAAGAAAACAATTGTAGAAAAACAGAAAAGGTACTGGTTCGCACAGAAAAAGTTTACACACATTTCCATAGATTTCCCTAAAACACAACACAATGTAATGCATAATTTAAAATGACTAAAACAGGTAGCTAAAACACCTGTGAAAAATCAATACAGAAAATTACTTTTTGTATGCTGGTGTAGACTAGTAGTTAAAATTGGTAACTCAGAAGAGACCCTATGACCTTGATGGCATTTAGGTTGTTTCAGAGAGAGTCATCATTTATGATAAATTTAAATAGCTTCTTGTTTACTATAACTTTGCTGTGTTGTAAGACACTCTAATGTCTAAAGGGTGTCCTGTTAATAATGGTATGAATCCATAGGCTGCCGCTGCTATTCAATAAAATTGTTATGTTTCTCTCCTCAAAAGTGTTTGGAAAGAGCCTTCCAGACATCATGGTGTACGAGAAGAAATTTGGGCCACGTCTGGTGCCTATCCTGGTGGAGAAGTGTGCTGAATTCATCAGAGAGCACGGTCTGAATGAGGAGGGCATCTTTCGCCTGCCAGGACAGGACAACCAGGTCAAACAGTTCAGAGAGGCCTTTGATGCCGGAGAGAGACCCTCATTCCCCAGGTAAAGTTTCACATGTCTAAATCAAACGACTCATGAATGCTGTAGAGAACTGATCTGAATAAAGCATATTGTTTAGTCCGGTAATGGCATGCAATGGTACTGAATACATACTACATTCATGTACCATGGCATTTACAAGGTACTTCAAGGAATACCATGATATTAGAGTAAAGTACAAAATATAGTAAAAACAAATATTGTGAAATATTATTACAACTTAAAACAATTTAAATACAATTGTTTTGTATTTTAAAATAAAAACTTATTCCTATGATGGTTGAAGATCAAATTGATGATTATTATCCGTGTTGAAAACAGTTGCTTAATATTTTTGTAGATGAATAGAAGGTTCAAAAGAGCAGCATTTATTAGAAACAAATTAATAATTGTACAAATAACTTTACCTTTATTTTTGAACAATTTAATGCATCCCTGCTGAATAAACGTATTCATTCCTTATATAAGGAATATATATAAATAAATAAACAAATAAACAAACTGACCCCAGACTTTTAAATTAGAGTGAAAAAAGGTAATACAATGGCTTATTTTTTGGCTCAATTTCAACTGTGTTTGGTGAAGAGAAGCATTATGTGAAATGAAATAATGAAATGTCCAAAAGTCAAGAAATAACCATAATCCACTAAAAGATTTAATTTTATAATTTTTTTGGACCTGATTTTTATTGATTTTAAGATGTTGTGTTTGTTATTGTCTTTGGTTTTCTTAAATGCATTGTACAGCACTTTGGGCTGCTCTTGAAGTAGTAGAAATGTGCTATATGAGAAAATAAACTAACTAACTGACTGATTTTGTGACCATTGGTTTCCAGACTTCAATGTTCTTTAAAGTTTGCATGCGAATGGGGCTTTTATGTGGATAACCACACTCTGCATGACCATTTATGGTGAAGCTAAAGTCTTCACTGCTATTTTGAGGAAGTAGAATAGGTAAAGAGTTTGACCCAGAATGTATGAACTAGATATGCGTGTATGTGTGTACCTGTTTTTCTATTCAGGTGGGGACTTAAACCTGAATACACACAGACTCATGGGGACTCGTGTCATGGTGGGGACCTAAATTGAGGTCCCCACGAGTAAACAAGCTAATAAATCACACAGAATGAAGTTTTTTGAAAATCTAAAAATGCAGAAAGTCTCCTATAAGGAGTAGGTTTAGGTGTAGGACAATAGAATATACGGTCTGTACAGTAGAAAAAGCATTACACCTATGGTGAGTCCCTACAAGGATAGCAAACCAGACGTGTGTGTGTGTGTGTGTGTGTGTGCGCGCGTGAGAGAGAGTGTGAGTGTGAGTGTGAGTGTGAGAGAGAGAGAGAGAGAGAGAGAGAGAGAGAAAGAGAAAGAGAGAGAGGACGTGCAAAAGCATGAGAGATAGCGAAAGAGAGATACAAAAGCACAGTATTTCAGAGGAACCTGGCACACACTGATGATCTGCGGCTGAGCCACATCCTGTCCTGACTAACAGAGATCTTGCCATTGAACACACACACATATCCATTTGACAAGCAACTGTTTTTGAATTTCATCTTCATCCTTTCTGACTGCAAAGACAATTAATAGACTGTAATGACCGCATGTCAAATTTATACTTAATTTGTTCATACCTTCTGCCTGCAGTGACACTGATGTCCACACGGTGGGGTCCTTACTTAAGTTGTACCTCAGAGAGCTTCCTGAACCTGTTGTGCCCTGGACTCAATATGAGGACTTCCTTGACAGCACTCTGATGCTGGATGCCGCCACTGCAGCTGTGAGAAACACATTCACAAAAACAGTATGTCAGATGAGCACTGATTCTTTAAATAACTGCAATCTGATCAATCCCAGGGCAAAGAAAAGCTGGAGGAACAAATCAGCCTTCTGCCAAAAGTGAACTACAACCTCCTGGGTTACATCTGCAGGTACGAGTCCCTATAAGAGTCAAAACGGATCAGACACTGATAGGAGCAAAAACAAGCCGTGGCATTTGTATATACATATTTGTTATTTCAGATTCCTATTTGAGGTTCAACAAAACTCGAAGGTGAATAAAATGAGCGTTGAGAATCTGGCCACGGTGATGGGAGTGAACCTGTTCAAGCCGCAAGTGGAGGATGCCATCAGTATGATGAAGGGTCAGTAATCATCCTAAGATGGATAAAACATTGTGTTCTGTTATTTACAGTGGGGGAAAAAATGATTTGATCCCCAGCTGATTTTGTACGTTTGCCCACTGACAAAGAAATTATCAGTCTATAATTTTAATGGTAGGTTTATTTTAACAGTGAGAGACAGAATAACAACAAAAAAATCCAGAAAAATGCATTTCAAAAAAGTTCTTAAAATGCAAATCAATTTATGAGTCAAATAAGTATTTGACCCCTTCGCAAAACATGACTTAGTACTTGGTGGCAAAACCCTTGTTGGCAATCACAGAGGTCAGATGTTTCTTGTAGTTGGCCACCAGGTTTGCACACATCTCAGGAGGGATTTTGTCCCACTCCTCTTTGCAGATCCTCTCCAAGTCATTAAGGTTTCGAGGCTGACGTTTGGCAACTCGAACCTTCAGCTCCCTCCACAGGTTTTCTATGGGATTAAGGTCTAGAGACTGGCGGCCATTCCAGGACCTTACTGTGCTTCTTCTTGAGCCCCCCCTTTGTTGCCTTGGCCGTGTGTTTTGGGTCATTGTCATGCTGGAATACCCATCCACGACCCATTTTCAATGCCCTGGCCCTGACGGTACATGGCCCCGTCCATCGTCCCTTTGATGCGGTGCAATTGTCCTGTCCCCTTAGCAGAAAAACACCCCCAAAGCATAATGTTTCCACCCCCATATTTGACGGTGGGGATGGTGTTCTTGGGGTCATAGGCAGCATTCCTCCTCCTCCAAACACGGCGAGTTGAGATGATGCCAAAGAGCTTGATTTTGGTCTCATCTGACAACAACACTTTCACCCAGTTCTCCTTTGAATCACTGGCAAACTTCTGACGGCCTGTACATGTGCTTTCATGAGCAAGGGGCGCTGCAGGATTTCAGTCCTTCATGGCGTAGTGTGTTACCAATTGTCTTCTTGGTGACTATGTCCCAGCTGCCTTGAGATCATTGACAAGATCCTCTCATGTAGTTCTGGGCTGATTCCTCACCGTTCTCATGATCATTGAGACTCCACGAGGTGAGATCTTGCATGGAGCCCCAGTCCGAGGGAGATTGACAGTTATTTTGTGTTTCTTCCATTTGCTAATAATCGCACCAACTGTTGTCACCTTCTCACCAAGCTGCTTGACGATGGTCTTGTAGCCCATTCCAGCCTTGTGTAGGTCTACAGTCTTGTCCCTGACATCCTTGGACAGCTCTTCGGTCTTGGTCATGGTGGAGAGTTTGGAATCTGATTGATTGATTGCTTCTGTGGAAAGGTGTCTTTTATACAGGTTATACACTCCCTTTAAGAGAGTGCTCCTAATCTCAGCTCGTTACCTGTATAAAAGACACCTGGGAGCCAGAAATCTTGCTGATTGATAGGGGATCAAATACTTATTTGACTCATTAAAATGCAAATCAATTTATAACTTTTTTTAAATGCGTTTTTCTGGATTTTTTTGTTGTTATTCTGTCTCTCACAGTTCAAATAAACCTACCATTAACATTATAGACTGATCATTTCTTTGTCAGTGGGCAAACGTACAAAATCAGCAGGGGATCAAATATTTTTCCCCCACTGTATATTGTTTTTAAAATACCCCATGAGCTCAAAATATTGGTGTACCTTTTAGTCCATGTTATGGGTGGGCGATATACTGGTAGACACGATTAAGCGGTAGAAATTTTTCAACTGGTAGAGATTTTGGACTACACTGTAAAAAAAAAAAAAAAAAAGTTGAGTTATTTTTGTGGGAGATTCTCAAATTTTGGTTGTATAAAGTTGAGAAAACTCAAAAATCTGCTGAAGCTGGTTGCCTTAAAATTTTAAGTTGGCTCAATTTTATTTTATTTTTTTACAGTGTATTGTCTCTATTGCGGTTACACGCTCACATGACCTTGCTGTGCTACATGGTCATGAAAACCTATCGTTTGTATGTGTTTTTAAGCATTGCGGTTAAAAAGTGATTTTAAGCCGTTGAAATGCAATCAGCAGCGAAAGAGGACTCATTTCACTATATGTGCGCACGCTGTCTGAGACACTGTTTCTGAGCGCTATCAGAGAAGCAAGCGCACGTGAAGATGGTGCTCATAGAGCGCAGGAGTACTGAACAAAGTTATTTTTGAATGCTTTATAGGCCTTGAACGGTTAAATACACACTTTTTGCAAGCATCCTTGTAAACACAGTAGGCCTTAAGTGAAAGCAAACAGCTGAGAAAGAAAACATGTTGGATCTGGGCAGCTCTTAAAGTGACAGCAGTCTAATATTCCTGTTGTCTGTTAATCAAACAACAAAAGAGAAAATCTCACTGCTCGAGAGACTAACTTTAGTAAGAAAAAATATATATTTAATTTACACAGTGAAGAATAAACATTAGGCCTCATTCATGAAACATTCGTAATATAGGAGTAAATTCTGAATAATTTGCGTGTAAAATGGACCTTCCCGAAAACTCTCCTCCGGATTCACAAACGCTTTGTAAAAGTCTGATTTGATAGTTAAACATCCGTATGTTAATGAATTCCAATCATTCGTGAATAGGGCGCTCGTGCACGCTCATAAACAATTAGCATAATCCCCGTGCAAATTGCGTGTCCAGGAACGCAGTGGAATATTCTGGTCTACTTTCTCAGGTTTGGCTCCAGTATTGCATAAATGCAAAAAAGACTAATAGGCCATATGGCTAAAAATAAATATTCAATAATGTGTGTCCAACAAAGAGTTTTTAGCCACCTGAAAAATGTCAGGTGCTCTTCTGAAAACAGCCAGCTGGTGGAGAATGCTTTGGTGGCACAGCGTTTTTCCAGGCAGTAACATATTACTAGTATCTCATTTTGAAGAATATTACTGAATAAAAAAAATGCAGTAACCAGCAATATTAATATCCTACAAAAAAGTAGGATGATTGGTCGGTGTGGTATTTGTCCCGCCCCTCCTCCATTGATTGGATGGCTGGCTAAAAAGTGACAGTGACAAGCACTGCGTTCTACCCAAAGCTAAAAAGTTTATCAACTCAGCTACAAAAAAAAAAAAAAGTCAGTCAAACAGTGCAAACGAACTTGTAAAATATTATATTTTGGCATCAAAATTCAGTGCCATCAGTTTGCCAAAACGTTTTACGCACCATTTACACGTGGCAGGGAGCAGGTGTAAATTTCTTTCGTGCCAACTAACGTTTTGAAAATACGAACATTTTCATGAATTCGAAAGTTTACGTCAGAACGGCTTTACGAACGATTTGTTCTGCTTGTGTTTCATGAATGAGGCCCAGTGTTTTTATACATTTGATTACTTTATACAGTGTATGTAGCATTTCTTATTTATTTGTTCTACTGTAGTTTTTGTCCTATTGCTTCTGATTAGTTTCCTATTCTTATTTAAAATCACTGACCGTTTACTTGTACTTGAGTTTGCTTTTTTAATTTAGGCTAGTATTAAGTTTTTTTTGTGATATTGACACTGGTGACAAGAATTATGACATTTCTATGGTATCAAAAATTTTGATATCATAAAGACCTTATTTAAAGCAAAAATAACTATATTGTGATATGTATTGTTACCGTGAAATAAAATTACTCATATTGTGAAATGAGATTTTGGTCATATCGCCCACTCCTAGTCCATGTCTGTTCAAATATAAAAAAAAACAAAAACATTTTTAGCAGACAATATGAAAATTTACAGCCTTTCTTTTCTGAAAAAAAAAAAAAAAAAGAACCTAAAATATTAAAGACATAATTTCTTGCTCCAATTTTTAGTATTTTCGTTTAATAAAATGCCCTGAATTAGAATGCCCATGCCCCTGTTCCTAAAACCACCTGCAAAAGCAAGAAGCATATAATGGCATGCTAGCATACTACTTTTTCTGCACTACATTTCATGCTATATGCTATTCCATTTCAGTAGTTGAAAAGTAGGGTAATATGTTTAAACGAAAGGCTATTGGCAATATTTGAAAAACTCCTTTGACATAATCACACTCACAACTTCCTGTTTTAAAAGCAAACAGAATGTCAAACAGAAAAAATAATAATCATTGGTTGTTTATGGGACATTTAACCTGAGCTGCAATGAGTAAGAATGAGATTTCAAGTATGGTGTTTATGGTTAACACCTTGTAGTGATGATCTTTGTTCTCACCTCATACACACAGGAACACCCATGATACAGAAGGTAATGACAGTGATGATCAGACACCATGAGCTGCTTTTCCCACCCTCTAAAGACATGCTGCCATCTCCTCTTCCGAGCAAGAAAAACAAAAGCAAGAAGAACAGTAACCCTCGCAGTTTTGTGGGCTGGGAGTCTGCAGAGGTACTGATCATGTAAAATAACAGCTGTTTTCAAAAGCACATTCATGGAGAACTTGCAAATATCAGACTGTTTTAAAATGGTGATTTATAGGCCTGGAGAATTCTTAAATAAAATCTTACGAAGTCATGCAACATTTTAAATGTATACCGTTAAAAAGTTTGGGATCGGTAATATTTTTTTATGTTTTTGAAAGAAGTCTCTCTTCACCAAGTCTGCATTTATTTGTTGAAAAATACAGTAAAGCTGTGATACTGTAAAATATTGTAATATTAACTCTTTTCTGTTTTAATATAATTATGTTAAATCATTTAATATTTCAAATTAATTGATTTCTTTGATGGCGAAACTGATTTTTCAGCAGCCAGTCAGTGTCACATGATTCTTTGTAAATCACTTTAATATGCTGATTAGTGTTCAAGAAGTCTTGTTTTTGTAGAAATTCATACTTTTTTTCCCCAGGAATTTATCCGAAATATAAATTTTTTAAAACATCATAAATGTCTTTAAGGTCACGTTTGATCAATTTGATGTCTTTGCTCAATAAAAGTATTGCTGTCTAACAAAATGCTCTCACCCAAAATTTCTAAGTGGTAGTGTATAAAAAAAATGTAAATATAAATTTGGCCTTATTTTTGTCAGTGAATTTAAAAATTCTGAAATATTTGATCAAGTTCTGAAATATTCAGCTAGAAAATTATTTTTACATTTTCTTCAGAGAATTTAAGCAATTAGATGGCATATTATTTGTAATGTAATATATATAAACTTAAAAAAAATAAATAAAATAAAAATAGCTGGAAAGGTTTTTGTTTGTAGGCTTCAAATTAAGAATAGTCATATTTGATGAGCACATTGTCAAGTTTTTTTTTTTTCGAAGTTGCCACTGTGTTACTTTCACACCTTTATCTCTTAACTGATCGCATCACTCTTCTCTCTAAGTGTGAGGTGTCCTCCCTGTCTGAATCTCCTGAGGAAGAGGAAATGGACACACCTGAGGAAGAGAGGAAGGACCTGTGGTCATCTGAGACGGGATCAGAAGGCACACCTCTTTCTCCTTCCTCTCCATTTTCATCTGCAACCGACACGTGGCCCGACAGCCCCAGAAAAAGGACGCAAACTCTACCCAGCTTAGGCTGTCCGCCAGCGGGAAGAGGCCGTGAGCCTTCTTATGATCGCTGGAGCAAGTTCCAGGAGAGCTTTAACGAGAACGAAGAGAAAACATTCTCAGAGGACATCTTTAAGTTGCTTGACCTGCAGAAAGTGACACTATTTTCTGGAGGGCAGAAAAGCGAAAAGGAAAAAGTTGAAGGACAGAAGGACACAGAGAACACAGGCTTGCATAAGACAGGTAGCGATGTTGTGGACAAACAGACAGATGCTGTAAAAACACAGGCACAGAACACAACACCCGTTCCCAAACCTCGGCCGAGCAAAGATGTGACTGTGCCAGCTGTGAGCAGAGAAAAGACAGCGGAACCTACAGCACCTGCTCTACAGAAAAGCGATGCAGCACAACCAGAAAACACAGACTCAACAAACATCATCAACAGGTACAGTTAAATAAAAAAGTGTACCAGTGTTCATTATTTGTGTTTGTCAGGGATTTGAACAAACATCCTTTAGACATAGACTTTGCATGCCAGACAATAAAATGGGCTCATAGTTACACTGAAGGAGGAATCCGGCCCATATTTAGGGACCAGAATGAGTCTTGAGGGTGAGCTCTTTATATGTGGCCTATTAAGTAACCAACAATTAATAGCAATCACATAGAACACTCTAGAAACCATCTAGCAACAACTCAGAACACTCTGGGATCTTCAATTTGGTTGACTTATTGCAATAAATAAAATGTATTGATTAAAATTTAAAACAGTAATTTGGTGTGAAATATTGTTACAGTTTAAAATAACTGTTTTCTATTTTAATATATAATTAATTCCTGTGATGCAAAGCTGAATTTTCAGCATCATTACTCCAGTCTTCACTGTCACATGATCCTTCAGAAATTCTTCTAATGTGGTGCTCAAGTGACATGATTATTATCATCAATGTTGAAAACAGTTGTGCTGCTTAATATTTTTGTGAAAAACTGTGATATATTTTTCAGGATTCTTTAATGAAAATAAAGTTCAAAATAGCATTTATTTGAAAAAGAAATCTTTTGTAGCATTATAAATGCCTTTAGTTTTGCTCAACATTTCTGACCTCGAATATATATATAAATGTGTGTGTTTGTATCTTCAGTCTCCAGCAGAAGAACAAAGAGCTGAGTGCTACAGTGGCAGAGTTGCAGGCAGCACTAGAGGCAGAGCGACGCTGCAAAGCTGCATTAGAGATCTTACTACGCAATGCAGAGCGCAGCAGGGATGAAGCACTCGTGCGCAATGAGCAGCTGAACCGAGAGATTCAGGAGTTCCTCAACAGACCGACTGCTGGACCGTCATAGACGAACAAAGTTCAAACTACTGCAAGTCCTGTCTAGCTCCTCAGAGGAGTACACAACAAGCTGGACAACTCCATCGGGTTTTACACCATGAACTGCTCTGCATAATGTCTTCAGAGTAAGACTAGTGGTAATCATCATCTCTCAGGTTTTGTTCGCTACAGTATACAACACCTTATGTACAGAAATTACAGATTTGATGTACTTAAAAGACAAGATGTGAATTTTGAAGTGATGCAGTATTGGACGGAACAGTTCAGAGATTTATAAAGAGTATTTAATTACCTTTTTGTTGAAATTTTATAATATTTTCTAATGGATCTCAAAAAAGAACTCCCCAACAAAAACTAAAATGCTGGTCAGATTTGGTTTTAAAGAGCCTTTTTTTTTTTTTTTTCAACAAGGAGGAGAAGTCTTGCCCAACTTTAATTATTAATGCTAAATTGTAACAAAATCTATTGTGGCAGAGGTTTAAAATAGTTATTGTTTATGTGATCAGACGGTGTTAGACTCCATTAGAGTCTGTGAACAATTTGGTGAAAAGGGCAAAAAACACAAAATGTGGATTACTGTCAGTAAATAAACTGTTTTTATCTGGCTTTTCTTTCCTGCACCTTCACTTCTGTTGTCTGGTTGCAGTCAGAATGAGATAGTGTGTCAGAAGAGATAAAATGTGACAGAGTGTGAGAGAGAAATGGGAAGAATGCTTTCAGATCAGAATTCACACAAGAGACCAGGGGAAGGGGTAAAAACACTGGGAATTACGTAAGAAAAAAGACGACCAGATAGCATTGTGTCTGTCAGCTGTCATAATGCTGATTAAATGATAGGGAAGGAATTTCCTATTTCCGATCAGGCTGGATTATACAGACAATGTGCCGCTCAAAATCCACACAAAGCTGATAATGTGAATATATGGTCAGGTGACTCATTCATTTGGTGGATTCCAGTTTGTTCTGTGATGCTCTTCAGTGGACCTTAGATGTTTCTCTTGTACACGTAAATGGAGCTCATGGGAGCACCACAGTTTCAAAGATAAACGACACAGTCATCAAGTGTTTCTCCTACGTAGGAAAGATTATCTTGAGGAAGAGAGTGAGCGTGAGCATGGCATGTGACACCACTGGTTACTGGGTCAACACTTCACGCGCATGCCCATTTATAAACTTAAATAATAATTACCTGTGGAGTACTAAATCAATTTTGAAGAATGCTGCTCTTTATAATCTAATGGTATAGAGCTGGGGTGGCAAACTCCAACCCTAATTAAAACTCACCTGCCTGTAGCTTTCCAGTAACTCTTCAGACCTTGATTAGTTTGTTCAGGTGTGTTTGATTTGAGTTGAAGCAAAACTCTCCAGGGCCGACCTTCCACACCCCTAGTACCAAAAATGATGTGATTTTTTCTTTTAAGTCTTGGAAGAATAGCACCAAAGCATTCAATTTGGAAGCAGCATTTTTGCATTTTCTTGTGTATTCATGTGTATGATTAAATATACAACAGGCGATTTACTAGTTCAATTTCTTAGCCCTGTACGATTCTGTGCATGAGTGAATCGTAGGAGCCTGAATCGCGAACCTTTTTCTAATCAGTTCGACCTTTTTATTAAAAACGACCGACTCAAATGAATCGTCAGTGTCTGATTTTAAACATAAACTATCGTTAATGTATTACATTTCCGTCAACGGTAAACGCCATCGTTAAACAAATGTTCATCAGTTAAAAATGGGCGACGACACGATTTTCTGGTCAAGTGTCCTACTTTAAATAGGCTACATGAAATTAAGAATGACATTTGAGAACTGCAGTGAAAGGTGAGATATGTTTTGATGTTGTTGGCAATGAATTAATCACAAAAAATAAATAAAAAATCATATGGCTCCCAGTGTTTAATTTGAAGCTAATATCACAGGAAGAGTGACGATTTTCTCCAAATATCAGCACGATTGCAAATTGATATTGATTTGAAGAACAGTTCAATAAACAATAATTTAATATGTTACTTACATGTTTTTGCTGTATTTCGACAACGAAAATAGTTCCAAATAAAGCCTGCATTGCCTCTCTGAGCAGCACACGAAGGTGTTTCCTTACTGAATCAACTAGCCATTTGAACGAATCAGATGAATAAATGACTCAACGACTCACTCACTCATGTAGTGATTTGCCACCACCTACTGGCGATTTTACGCTCATATTTAAAGTACATTTTTACCTCCCCCCAATAATCATTTCAAATATCAGTATTCAACTTTAAGAAAAAAAAAAAACAACAACATCAAAACATTTATGAAATTGTAACTGCAAGTTAAATGCATGATTGTCTTGTATTAAACAGCGTGTAAATGCATCTGAAAATGCCACTTCAGATGCAGATTCTGTGCCACCTCTGCATTGCAAACACAAATTTTGTTGATACTGATTTCATTTGATTGGTAACAGCCCAATAGTGTCTTAGTATTTGAATCTGATTAAATTTAAGAATTTGACACAAAAGATGAGACATACATTTAATTAGGTTACAAAAATGGCCTTTTTAAGGTAAAAATGCCCATAAAAGGTAAAAATCCATTTCTACTTAAAAGTAAATTTCTGTTACTCTTGCAAGCCACTGCACAGAATATGAAGAATTTCAAAGCTGCTCACGGCAGTCCTAAACCTGCCAAGGAACCAGCACAATAACAAACTCAGCAAAATATGATCTAATTATCGTTGTCTACAAAAATCCAGAAAATATAGAGATATCATTTTTTTATCAGTATCGCACACCCCTTCAAAATTTCTCCTTTTGCATTGCACTGAAAAATAGCAGCAGAGAGATTTGGAGCAAAATGTGGGTGAGTAAACAATTTTATTTCTGATTATCATTATTATTTATTTTCTTTTTTCTTCTTTTTTATGAACTACTGCTTCATCCGTTTGGCTGGACATCTAGATCGGTGTTTCTCAACCAGGGATGAGACCTAATTTTAAAAGTGTGATTTCTAGATCTGCAGAAGTCATGTAAATTAACAAAACTTTAAAATGTATGTGCATTTTTATATAAATATTTTATTAATTAAATTAAATTATTTATAATATATACCATCGCTATTGAATAGCTTTAGAGTCAAACTGTTTGAGAAACCGCTGCTCTTGATCCTCAGATTTGGATCATTTAGGATGAAACTGATCTTGGGTGAGTACTGGAAGAAGAAACTCTTCTTGACTGAAGCGTTCCTCTCATAAGTACCTCAACACAGTTTTGCAAAGTGGGGATGTACCAGTGTATGAAGTCCGTCTATTGAGTACTTGACATCTTGAGCCTCTGGAGATGTTTTCCATTGACCGCAGAGCTGTGGCAGACCCTCAGAATGGGTGATAAGGGCTTCCCTCCACTTCCGAATGAGCAGTTTGTTTTTGCCCGTAAGCGCAGAAGCTCTTCAGCAGGCACACTGCTGCACACCCTACAGATGATAAGATGCTCCAGAAGTCAGTGGAAATACAAACAAAATAGTCACATGCACGTAATTCAGTAGGTTTTGTTTGTGTTAGGAAAAAAGTCACAGTCATCTGTCCACAGTTTGAGCAACTTCTTGTTTGTTTCCCATTAGGGAATATTTGACTTTCAAGTACTCATTTCATTGCAATTGATGCTTACAGACCTCTCTGAGATACACAGAGATTCACAGATAACAGCTTTGTAATGGCAAAAAGTGGCTGCTTTCAGTCTATCCTGCAACCTCTCACACCTCATTTCATTTCAATTTCCGTCACCGCAGATATTTATCCTCTCTCTTTTTCAAAGATACGGAGGCACTCTTCAGACGTTTGTCAAAAAGAAATGGTCAGTGAACTTAAGTCCCAACACTCATAGGAAATCATAGGAAAAACAAATAAACACTAGGCCCAAAATCTGCCCTGGCTCACCCACCCAAACAAAGGAAGGGGCTTCTGCACGTATCAGAGCGATGTTTACAAAATCCTCATTAAGGAAAAGAAAGCAGATAACGGTGCGCGCACACACACACACAGGGACACCACGAACGCTAAAAACACAGAGCTTCCTAGTTTGTAGATAAGGGACAGAGAGAGAAAGTAGGGAGAGCAAGAGAGAGAGAGAGAGGAAAAAACATTTGAAAAGAGATGCCACAGAGGGAGATCTCTTTCACGTAGTGAAACCACCCTCTAGCCCAAACTTTTCAGACATCAAAAGGTGAGAAGAAGAATAAAAGCTCAGAGGTCAGGAATAGAGGCACTTTCATGCAGTGACCAGTCTGCGGCAACATATAAGAACCAAAACAGCATAGGACGGCTTTACTTTCCTACATTCTGCACTGGAGTGAACACTGACCTTCTATCCAGAAGTAAGGGTTGAATTCTTCAAATTAAGGGCATTTGTCACTGGATCTATAGATCTAGATTTCGCTCCTGTGAAACTCTGCACCTATAGCTGATAGACACCTCATTTGCCTCACATCATGGGTGTCAGCAGGAATTACTTTTGGATTACGTGTTCATCCAGCACATCTGTTTTATTGGCCTTTTTCCTGCTCTTCTGGGGGCCCTTCTGTGCACAGAGTAGCCCTATCGGCTCCCCCGAGAGGCTACGCACCACTCCAGGACTGGATGACGGACATGGAGGGTTTCTGGATCCTTCACTTCTGGAGCAGGACAGTGAGGTAGATATGCAGAGCTTGCTGGAGACCCTGAAGGGACAGTTTCTGCGCACTTTTAACCTGACACGTCCCGGCCACCCTGTGCAGCCAAGGGCAACTCGAATAGAGCCCCCTGAGTACATGCTGGAGCTCTACAACCGCTTCGCCAATGACCGAACAGCAATGCCTTCTGCAAACATTGTACGCAGCTTTAAAAATGAAGGTAACTGTATATTTACGTTTCCAGTGAGAACTGTGTAACTGTGTTTGTATTATGGGAATTTTTTTTTAACAAAATCTGCTGATGGCAATAAAATAATTTATTTTCTACTGTGGATGTAGTACACAGAAACAAATGTTGACTAAGTATTTAAAGTAACTGCATAATCAAGTAAGGATGTTAGAAAATTCTAGAAAAGTGTTCTAAAATGCACGTTTTTGGTTGTGCACTAGGCTATTTGCTTGTTGATTAAAATATAATACTTGTGCTTGCTAAATTATATGCAATTAATCAAGACAATATAATACATTTACATTACATTGCATTCAGTCATTTAGCAGACGCTTTTACTTACAAAGTAAAGTGACTTACAGATTAGGACAATAAAAGCAATCAAAACCAACAAAAGCACTAATATGTTCTGTAAAAAGTCTCAAATATTTGATCTCAAATAATAGGTAATAATAGTTGGCTTTTTTTGAGTTGTGCACCATTATACATAATAGCACTTTGATGCAAATTTAATATCTCTGCAGAACTATATTAATAATTAAAAGAGATTTTAAAATGCATTTTTGTTGTGTTGTGAAAGTTAAAAATTGTCTAGAAATACATTCAAAAAGTGACAATTTGACCTTATTTTCACCTAGAAACTTTCATTTTATATACAAGCATACATACACATATATATTTTTTATATTTTATTGTAATATTATTAGACATATCTTTGAGTCATATTTACGGTAGATTTAATGACAACATGAGAATTTGAATTCTTTTTTTTTTTTTTCAGACTCCTCCCCATACAGTGTGGGACCTGGTGGGGTGAGACGACACCCACTTATCTTCAACGTCTCTATCCCACATCACGAGAGAGTCACCACAGCTGAGCTCCGACTGTACACTTTGGTCCAGACAGACCGCAACAAATACGCTGGTGTTGACAGAAAAGTGACCATATATGAGGTCAAACAGATTGAAACGAATAGCAGTCAGCAAATAAGAGGGGACAATATTGATGGAGGAAATCGAACAAAGCAAGAGGGAGAAACAGAACTAGTGGAGTTGGCATCTCGACAGGTTTACGGTACAGATAACGGGTGGGAATCCTTTGACATGACAGCTGCGGTGCATCTTTGGCGGAAATCAGATGATGGTACCACCCACAAGCTGGAGGTCCACATAGCCAGTTTGAACTCTCAGAGTTTGACGTCAACCGAAGGTAAGGAGGAAGGCAATGACAGAGTAGGGGACATGGACATTGACACCAGTCCTGAGGACAAACACAAACCCTTAATGATCGTCTTCTCTGATGACCAGAGTGGAGACCACCGTGGAGACAAACGAGAGCTCAATGAGCTGATCCAGCATGAGACCACTGGGCCTGGTGTTCAAGACAACCTTGAGCTTGAACTGACCGGTCTCTGGGACGACCTGGAAGATATGGGACAAAAAGATGGGAATGAGGAAGAGGAGCAGAGCGAGGAGGCTCTCCTACAGATGCGCTCCAACCTCATCTATGACACGGCGTCTAGAATCCGACGCAATGCCAAAGGCAACCAGTGTAAAAAGACCTCCCTCTATGTGGACTTCAAAGACATTGGCTGGGACAGTTGGATCCTAGCACCCACCGGTTATGAAGCCTTTGAGTGTACAGGGACGTGCACTTACCCTTTGACCAAACACGTTACACCTACAAAACATGCCATTGTGCAAACTTTGGTCAGTCTGAAAAGTCCACAAAGAGTGTCCAGGGCTTGTTGCGTTCCCACTGAACTAGATCCCATCTCCCTGCTCTACCTAGACGATGCAGGTGTGGTGACATATCAGTATAAATATGAAGGTATGGTGGTAGCGAAGTGTGGATGCAGATAGTATTTAATGGACATGGAGAAGTGGGGTGAATCTGGGCCACAAGCTTAAAGTTTGGATTGGAAAGA
Organism: Onychostoma macrolepis; assembly: GCF_012432095.1. NCBI lineage: Eukaryota > Metazoa > Chordata > Actinopteri > Cypriniformes > Cyprinidae > Onychostoma > Onychostoma macrolepis. The sequence goes on from NC_081159.1 coordinate 5,005,949, forward strand.
GACTAAAAGGCAGTCATTGTCTACGACTAACATTCCAAGTTTCTTCCAAATGGCAGTGGATGAGCTCTTACTCCCAACCTTAACAGCGTTAGCAGGAGTCGTGAAATCAGTTGTGGAATCAGCCAATTCAGGAGGCACGTGACGAGGGGCCACAATGCAACATTTAGTGGGAACGGTGTCTATTTCATCCCTGCTGAACAAGGATTGGGTGGAACATAGGACAATTATTGAACCACTGACACGCCTCAAGATCAGCCAGGATAAATGAGCTGTTCTTATCAGTAAAGACTGAAGTTTAAGTCAGAGATTATATCAACTCCAACTCGTTACATACTTGGCCATATCGTTTGCGTCAGCAGAGTCCTCGCTAAGTGGGTGTTTCGTAAAGATGGCAGCGAACTCAAGCACCACAGGGTCAGTCCAGTGACATTACCAGAGACAAGAAGCCTGTGAAACGGCCTGTTTCCAGTTTCCACAAAGCTCAGTATCGTATCTGTCGTGACACTGCCAAGTCAATATGCAGCTTCCTGCTTAACAGAATGCATTTGATATGAACTGTCCAAGTTGAAAAGTCTTGTAAACGAGGGGTAAAACAGACCAGAACGGACTAGTCTGGACTTTCGAATGTGTCTGAGAACAACTCCTACTCTGGATATCCACAGTCTTACGACAATGGGTCTCATTCATTAACCAGTCATACACAAATTTGTGTGTGAAATTCATTCTAAATTAATGAAAACATTGGGAAAAGCTAAAACAACACACCAGCAAAAATCACAGACTCTGGGTGGAAGATGAAATTTTATGAATAGATTTAATCACATGGAGTAAGAAAAGTACATTATAGCTCAAGTCACTGCTGAGGTGTGAGAATGGGACAGTTGATAAAGGATGCATGATGTACATCTTAGTCCGTCCGCCTCGTTCCATTGGCGACAGACGTCATCAACAAGGGGGATACTGGAGGCTCTCACCCCTCCTGCTCCACATGCCGTGTGAGCTGTGCTCCCACCCCGAAGCACAGCCATGATAAGAAGGTGTCAGGACTGAAAAACATGTGTGTGAGGACCAAAGACAACTCCAAGATGATTCCTGGGAATGAGAAGCCAGTTGGCAGTTGTATATCATATCTACTTTTTGACCCCAATCTACCCTAAAGCGAAGACACATCATTTACTCCCCATCGCTCTCCTCCTGTAGTCTTCTGTCATTCTTCTTCTCCTTTTGGACCCTTATCGCCGTCAGGGCATGAGGATGAATGGAAACTGTCTCGCAAGGTCATGCCACCCACAGATATGCTTCACAAGACTTTTCAACCTGATAATATCTTCCAGGATTATTCCCATGCCTGATGCATACTTTGCATTACTGACTTTGATATCAACTTTACTGTTGTTGAAGTACAAATTGTGTTCTGCTGCTTTGAATAATTATAAAGCTTATTTATTGATTAATTTATTTGTTTTTATTATTATTTAGGTGACATTGTATAGTAATACTGTACATATGACTACATACACTATTCAGAGAACATGATACTATATGATGTTGTTGTGCAAAGAATATGGGTATACAAGTATATAAATTAATTTAAAATCAAATTATTAATTGTAATAATTTATCATTTTCTCATGTAGTATGTGTTAAAATACTCAGTGATGTTGTATGAGCTTTAATCAACCGCTTTTCAAGCACTGACGTCTTGTTATGATTTGTATATATCTTTAAATAGTTTGTTGATCCTGTTGTCCCTTGCACCCAGACACTCCATAACTCCTTAACAAGATATATTTAGCAACGATCAGTCCAGAGCTGGCTGTTTAGACATTGGGTGTGGGAGCGATTCATAAATTTAACTTCCCATTGAAGACCAGCAGCTCAAAGGCCCATAGTTTACATGTGTCAAACAGATCCACATCCATGGGAAGCTGACTGGAAACTAACGACCACACAGGCTCATCTTGAGACTGTGCAGATGTATTTGCTTCTTTTTTGGGGTTTGGGGTGGGGGGGCTTAGGAAGTGTTTAGCTTTATTCTCTATATATTTAAGATGTGAAGTTGGTATTGCCAGTTGCCATTGTAAAACAATGTATTTTGCCATGTACAAACGCACAGAAGTTGTAAATAAAATGATATTTTGAAGAAACCTTGTTTTTTTTTTTTTACTATTCTAGTATTTATTAACTATTTTATCATTGACAAAACTCTTCTATCCACCATAGTCCTGTTAATGTCCAAGTGGAAACTTGATGGTTATTTCTCTGGTTTATCTTGCCATGACAGGAAAGTTAAACCAATGACGGGAAACAATGTAGACCCTCCAGTATGTTTAGTGAGCTTGAATGGTGACAGTTCAGGACCTCCTGACCAATTACACACAAGCTGTGTCCCATTAATGAGCTATTTACAAATTGCAGAAGCAGTTGTGTCTGGATATTGTCATCTAATTCTGGGTATTCATTTATTGTGTTGACAGAGGAACTTACAGTATTAGCATGTGCTGATGGTAACAGACATGCTATTGATATTAAAAACAGCAATAACAATAATAATAACAACAATAAATAAATAAATAAAAATACATTTATAAATATAACTTTATGAATACATTTTAATACATTTTATTGTTTAGTAATTCCATGATTCTTATTATATCTAGTCTGCAAATTTATTTGTTATATAGAAGAATGATAAGATCAAATGTATAAAAAAATATAAAGATGACTACTGTAAAAAGTCAGGTATAGAAGGGTTACTAGACAAAAAAAGGTTATATAAACTGAACAACGAGTCACCCTAGTTTTAACACATTTGTATCATTGTATCATCATTTTGAAGACCAAACAGTTTTGGTTACCATTGGCATCCATTTTATGGACGAAAAAAAAATGATGTTCCATAGAAGAAAGTTTTGGGATGGTTGAGGTGCGGGTTAAAGTAAATGATGACATAATTATAATTTTTTAGGTGAATTATTTCTTTAATTGCTGCGAATATCCTCATTGGTCAAATCAGCCTGAGTGGCAGCAAGCAAGTAACAAAGATTTGGAGCCACCTTGTGGTCACCAACCCACAATCTCAAAACAGTGAAACTGTAAACACTCCCGTGAATCCTGTTGTAATTTACTCGCCCTCATGTTATTCCAAATCTGTGTGACTGTCAAACTCTAAAAAAAAGTGTATCATAAATCTAATACGACTTGTGTGCATGCACTGTATGCACTATATTTTAAATATATTTATAAGTGAATTAATTAAAAAATAATTTAAATTGAAATACACATTTTCATAACAATATTATAAATATTATAAAATAAATACTTAAAAAAAAAAAAACTTTTCATGAATGTTAAATTACTCTTTTACACCTACTGTTACTCACCTATTTTTACTGTTATCTCTTCTGTTCTGTCCATACTGGTGACCTGACACAGGTCATCTCCAACATCTGAGACACTAAAGTTTCTTAGTTGAAAGGACGCATAACCTCTTTCCAGTTCATCAGCTGCAGACTCACTCTGTCCTCATAGCTCATTCCTTCCATCACTTCTCTGTATTTATACACACAGGCTGTCTCTTTAAACAAACTGATCTCCATGTCAGCAGCACTGATTTCAAGTGACAGGTGACACAGTACACTGACATCAGACCCCAGTTTGACCTCAGCATTTTGAGCTTCATCTGGGGCAATAAACTTATACTCATTTGTGAGGAAAAAAGATAGAAAGACAGAGTATTACTCAAGTCATTACTTTAAAAATAAGATTGATTAGTTTACATACACACAATTAATTGGCAGAATACTTTGTATTCTTAATAGGCTACTTGAAAAACATATTCTGTTTTTTTTTTAAATATTTTTTTTTAAATTTAATTAATTATCTGGGTTGGGCCTAATGGATAGAGAGTCGGATTTGTAATCCGAAGGTTGCGGATTCGAGTTTCAGGTTCAGCAGGGATTGTAGGTGGGGGAGTGGATAACCAGGGCTCTCTCCACCTTCAATACCACGACTGAGGTGAGACCCTTGAGCAAGGCACCGAACCCCCAGGTGCTGCAGCAGTATGGCTGCCACACTGCTCCGGGTGTGTGTGTGTGTGTGTGTGTGTGTGTGCACTTGGATGGGTTAAATGCAGAGCACAAATTCCGCTACACTTTCACTTTCACTTTATTCTTTTTAGTCAACGGTCTTTATGTAGGCTACTTTTATGTGTTTTTAGTCTTTATGTGCTGCTTAGAATATGTGCAGATCACGTCAAAATGTAGTCATTTTTTTCTTCATAAAATCGACATGTTAAACCTTATTTTTAACTGTTAAATGAAATTACTGTTTTTGTAGTTGGCAGTGCAATGGTTCTTGACATGACATGTTGTAGCCTTAGAGGACGCTATACAACCATTTTAACGTGCTGTTAAACCGAATGTATCAAGTTAACGGTAAAGATTAAAACACACTATGCTACTGTAGGCTACATAATGTAAACAGAAAACAAAATCTGTTTCATCTAACCAAATAAATAATCTTTGTATAAAGACTGTATAAAGGTAAAAATATGAACCTCACATTTTTGTCAGAACAGTACCGTTTAGTACCATGTAATTTATTAACCGCAATAAGGAAAATACGCAGCCAGGACTTTTATTTTGAATAGTAAACTCTGTGAAGAAATCTAGTGGAGTTTAACCAGAAGTCAACTTTGCTGTATTTTGCTATACATATACTTTGTGTTTTCACGTAGTTGTAATATTAGTTACTTATTATTGAGGCAGACGAAACCCAAGTGTTTATTGGGGGAGTGAGGAGGGGAGCGCTGCCTTTAAAACGGGGGTTTATGATAAGAGAGAAGAAGAGAGTAATATTCATCATCTGTTCCAGAGAACGCCAGTTCAAAGTTGTGTGTCTTTGAAGAGTGACAGGTCCATGGCTGAACCTCCTAAATTCAGTGATAAAGTAGAAGACTTTCAACCCAGGTTTGTCCTGCTGAGTATACACTCATAAGAGAATAAGTGTTCATATGTGCAGCAAATGATATTATGTATCCACTGTATCCAAATGTTCATAACAAACATTTCAAAATGTATGTAAATCTGGAACAAGCTAAAGAATAATATGTGCAATGATGTGTGTTATAATGAATTCTCAACTTTTTCAATTTCAATTGTGTTGAATTTTACGTGGAAATATTGCTGTCATTTCTTAATCCACAGTGTTGAATAGCACATAATACTCTAATTAAATTTAAAAAAAATTGTTAAATTGATCAAAAAGGTATCTTTCAATATCTTAAGCGGGGTATCATAGGGGTCTGTTGTCTTAAAAATGACCCTTGTCTAAAATTATTTATAGACAAAAAATAGTCTAAAATGATTTATCGACAAAAAAAAAACATTATAGACAAAAATGTCTACAAATCCTGATTTTTAGATCATCCGGATTAGAATTAGATATAGGTTTCCAGCTGCTGAAGAGTTCGTGGTCATCTTTTGAAATATTTTTCGTTTAATGATGCGCCAAATGTTCTCTATAGATGAAAGATCTGGACTGCAGGCAGGCCAATTCAGCAGCCGGACTCTTCTACTACGAAGCCATGCTGTTTTAATAGCTGCAGTATGTGGTTTTGCATTGTCCTACTGAAATAGACGTAGTCTGAAGGGGAGCATATGTTGCTCTAAAATTCTTTATATACCTTTCAGCATTCATAGTGCCTTCTAAAACATGCAAGCTGCCCATACCGTATGCACTTATGCACCCCATACCATCAGAGATGCTGGCTTTTGAACTGAACGCTGATAACACGCTGGAAGGTCTCCCTCCTCTTTAGCCTGGAGGACACGGCGTCCATGATTTCCAACAAGAATGTCAAATTTGGACTCGTCTGACCATAGAACACTTTTCCACTTTGAAACAGTCCATTTTAAATGAGTCTTGGCCCACAGGACACGACGGCGCTTCTGGACCATGTTCACATATGGCTTCCTTTTTGCATGATAGAGCTTTAGTTGGCATCTGCAGTTGGCACGGCGGATTGTGTTTACCGACAGCGGTTTCTGGAAGTATTCATGGGCCCATTTAGTAATGTCAATGACAGAATCATGCCGATGAGTGATGCAGTGTCGTTTGAGGGCCCGAAGACCACGGGCATCCAACAAAGGTCTTCGGCTCTTAATCTTTTAATGATGTTATGCACTGTAGATGATAAGATTTGCAAAGCCTTTGCAATTTGATGTTTAGGAATGTTGTTTTTGAAGTATTCCACAATCTTTTTTACGCCACAATCTTTTTCACTGATTGGAGAGCTAAGACATCCCTTTTATAGCTAATCATGTCACAGACCTGATGTCAATTAACTTAATTAAATTGCTAGATGTTCTCCCAGCTGAATCTTTTCAAAATGTCTTGCTTTTTCAGCCCTTTGTTGCCCCCGTGCCAGCTTTTTTGAGACCTGTAGCAGGCATCAAATTTGAAATGAGCTCATTTAGTAGATAAAAGTGTAAAATTTCTCAGTTTAAACATTTGTTATGTTCTCTGTGTTCTATTGTGAATCAAATATTGGATCATATTGGTAAATCTTTTAGTTTTCATTTTATTCAAATTTAAAAAACATCCCAACATTTCCAGAATTGGGGTTGTATTTCAATACTCCATCCTTGGGACTAAATTGGCCCACTTTCTAGTCTATAAATGTATACTTTAAGTATAACAGTAGTAAACTTTGAGTACACAACTAGTTTACATCAAAGTTGTAGGGTTTTATACATAAATATAATTTTAATTTAGCTCAAAGGGAATCATTTATGATTTTATAGGTAACTTGAACAGAATCACTGTTTTGCGGCTGATCACTGAGTCTTCCGCGATTCACTGAACGAGCCGTATAACATCAACTCTGCACTGGATATTAAAATCCAAAATATAGTGAAAACACTATTAATAAGCACAGTAACAAGATTGGCAGATTAAGACATTAACTTGTAAGCACAAAACACAAGATACTTCTCTTTTGAATATAAATAAGACTTTATTTATATAAACCTAAGACAAACTAATCTAACATGAACACACGCATTCACACATTCACACGTTGCAGAAAGAGAGAAAGGATGAGTTTAGAGAATGAGAATGTGAAATCCCAAGTTTATAGCAATATGTGCTATTGCATAGACCTGAACAAACCATCAATCACGTAATTAACCCTCGCATTGAGTTTCTCAATGAGGCTGAAATTTATATTAAATGCACCAGTTCAGTTAGAATCTGGAGTTGTTTTACTTGCGTTGCCTTGTGTTACAGGGATTCCCTTCTGTCTTCGTCGTCGTTGCAGGAAAGGGGTTTTCCCGAGTTGGTGATTGGCTGGAAGTTCAGTAGTCTTTGAAGTGAGGTCTTGGGAAGCCAATGGTTGGGTGTTGGCTGAGGATGCGGAGTCAGTTGCTGGTTGAAGTTTGAAGCGGGTGCAGTCGGAGCTGGACTTAGCGGCAAACTTAACTTTTGAACACGAGACTCAACGGAAAGAAAAGAAACTAAAGTAAAAGAATAAAATGAGTAACGAGACTAGGTGGTTTTTCCTCTCATCATGGTGTTAAGTAGCAACTGGCCTGTAGGCCAGAGCACGCTCAAAGAGCGCTAAAACAGCGTCAAAACGCGGTGGCGAGAAGAAGAAGAGGAGAAGGGAAGAAGGGGAGAAGGGAAGAAGGGAAGAAGGGGCGATTTGATGGTGTCCTGAGGTTTTAAACTCGGCTTTTTGGACACATCCCATCTGGTGTCTTGACCAATTAGATAGGCTATTATCTTAGCTAGGGTTGTTCCTTCCATCATAAATCAGCATGTTATCTGGTCACATGGTCTGACTTTTCACACTCTTGCAAAGTATAATTTCGGATGTGATTTCTATAACCAGAATATGATACATTTGACAAAGAATCAGTTGGAAGAAACGTTTCAAGCTAGAATTGTCAAGCTCATACATACCAAACATGAATAAACCTTAAAGTCATTCAATAGTTATTAAAAAGACATACATAATATGTGCTTAAAACATGATAGTCTAATGTGTGGTTACATACATAATACAGTGTTATGTCTAGCAATGTCCTTTTAGGATGATTTTATATGCATATGAAAAAGAAAGTCTCCGTATATAGTTCTGTGGAGACCAAAAGACATGTTCTTTGGACAGAGGAATTTCAGTCTGGTTCTTTGTCTTCTATGTGTGGGGGAAAAGTCAATCTAAAGAAGCTTGTGATTTCTCTTGTGGAACACATGTGATGGCCATCTCTTTGACCATTAATCTTGATTATTTACCCCAAATTTGACGATCTCCTTCCTACGTTGGACTTATCAATAAGTGTTCTTTTGTCTTAAATGTTGCAAGCTGTTCTGGAAGAGGCTTGTTGGTTAGGCTTGCTCCAGAAATCGGAGATAGGAATCTTTACGATGTTGTCCTGTTCTCCTGGAATTTCAGCTCCTCATGTTTCGATGTTCTGAATGAATCTTAGTTTTGTCTGACTCGTTCTGACGCTACAAAGTTTTTAGCTTATACTGCAACTATACTAAAAGTGAACTGATAGTTTACTAATGAAATACTTGAAGTAGCAATTTTTGTCTCAGTAAACTACTAGTTCAGTAGTTTTATACTGTAAGTATACTCGTAAGTTTTCTTTAAGTGAACTTTACATCATACTTTAAGTATACTACTATGTCCCTATTTAGGTATTAATTTGTATATATTTTGTTATATGAGTATCTGAGCATACAAAACATCAAAAGAAAGAACAGGGTATCTGCTTGTAACAAAAACATTTTATTCTAGTTTCATTTCATCCACACTTGAATGTGGGTAAGTTTCATAAATAAAAAATTAAGAAATAAACATCATTTTGAACAAAAAGCTGAAAAAAGACTATGAATTGGATTCAGAATTATAATCAAAATGTAGATGGATTCGATCAACATCCCAAAACTTGACAGTCATTATTACCTCTTCATTGGACAACATTTTATTCCATAACGCTACACAGTTTTGATGCTGTTTTAACACGTGGAAGTGTCTGTTGTTTTGGTTTCGTCTTCACTCTGTACAGAAGATGAGTACTAGTGCTCCCTACCATATAACAATGAAAACAAGGAGCACTAGTATAGCTCAAATATATTTAGACTTTTTCTAAGTAGAAGTCAAGTATACTTAAATGTCATTTTAAGTATATTTCTGAGAAATACATAAAGCCCATTTCTGAGAAGTACATAAAAAGTAGACTAATTAGTATACTTTCCTATTTTAAGTTTAAAAGAAGTATAGTAATAGCACACTTGAACAAATTTCTTTTTCGTAAGGGTTGTGACACTCTTACTCTTGATTCTTATGTGTTCCAATGTTGTTTTCTATATATGTGGATTATGCTAATTACATTAGGGGTCTAATGTCAAATGCTACTTGTTAGCTTTAAAACTATAAAATGGCTGCTCTGCTGTCCTGCAGTGTGTGTATTTGAATATACAGTGTGTATTTAAATTAATTTCAGTATTTACAGTCTTCCAGAGAAAGTAGAGGACTGTGCTGTTCACCACCAGTTCCAGAGACCAGCATCTCCACAAACAAGTTATGTGTCTTTGAAGAGTGACAGATCCATGGCTGAACCCCCTAAATTCAGTGATAAAACAGGGCACTTGCAGCCCAGGTGAGTTCATACATACCTGATGAATATACACATATTTTTGTGACACTCTTATTCTTGATCCTTCATAGTTTCCATTATTGTTTTGAATTCATGTAAATTATGCAAAATACATTAGGGGTCTTTAATGTCAAATGTTAATAATTTTAAATCAATAATATGCTGGCTGCTTAGTTGAAAGTATCCTGTAGTGTGACGTGCGAAACTGTCTAAAACAACTGTAAACTGCATTTGGTACTGTATATATGAATATGAAATCTCAGGTTGATACCTATGTATTTTAATTCATTTTGGTATTTTCAGTCTTTCAGACAAAGTGGAGCACAGTGCTGTTTACCACCAGTCAAAGAGACCAGCATCGACACTACCAAGCTATGCATCTTTGAAGAGTGACAGATCCATGGCTGAACCTCCTAAATTCAGTGATAAAACAGGGCACTTTAAACACAGGTGTGCTTGCACAGTGATTTACATGTTCATGTAATTCTTTTATGAAATGAAATCATGCGACAAAGTTTAAATCATGGCAAATAGACCTTAGTTAGGTTAGATGCCATATTGAATTTAATGTGGATGAAAACTGCAAGTGACAGAATTACAGTCTTTACATTGGCACACAATGTATAAAGGTCCTAGATAACATAATTTTTGCCAAATCTAAACTCTCAAACCTGTTTATTTATCTTTTGTCTACAAATTTTATTTTATTTTTTCAGAAAGATGTTTGGTCAACTGGACAATCATTGAACTGTACTTCTATCCCTCACAGGCTTGTTTACATTCCTGTTAAAAATCCTGTGCAATTCATTTTTTAATCACTTTATATTCAATAGTTGACTTATACCGAAGTCAAAGATGTCTGAGTGTTCAGTATAGCCCATATCTCTTAAAGTCCCCCTGCAGCCATTAATTCCCCCCTGCAACTCATCTTTGATAATCAAAATGACATATTTAAACTTTTGTTAACATATGGCTTAAAATGGCTTGAATATAACTCTATACCCTTAGCTCACTGAGTATACGTGATCCATGAATATGCTAATTATAGCCTGTAAAACATGCAAAGAGTGCTCCCCTTATAACTGAAAATGAACTAAGAGGTCACTCCTTCCGGTTCATTGCAATCTGTTCTGTTATAATCAATGAATATATCTACAATGAACATTTTATTTACATTGTGTCAACACGTTGTTATAATGAGAGGATTCACAAGTGTGCAGAACCCAGCACTGAAACAAAGGCTGCATTAGAAATCACATAATCTCTTGAGTAAGTACTTTTTAGAATAAGTAATTACTTTGCGACTGCAAAAAGAGTATGTTCTATATAGTATGAATGTGAGTAGTATAAATGTAATCTGGACATACTATATTCGGCATGTTGCCTTTGTCAGGTGACTACCAGTGTCAGTTGTGTCGCGTCACTGCCATTCATAAATCCTCTCCCGTGGTCTCATGGGATAGTAAAGTGTCCATCACATGCACACTTCAGAATCATGCCGGAAGTAGTTGGTCATCTGGGTACTTTTTGCCTACTCTTTTATGAGTACTGTGAATTCGGATATACTTCTTTTGTCACATACTGGTTTTTGTCTACTATATAGTAGGGAAGTATGCGATTTTGGATGCAGCCAAAAAGTCAGCATTTTAAGCGGTGAGTGGATTCTGACCAACTTAAACACCTCTGATTGGCCATTGCGTTCAAGAAATCAACAGATATATCTGTGATTGGCTACATTACATGTTTGTGATGGTAGGAAACGGGGGTGGGTTTTTTGAGACTTTACTTTGATTCTTTGGTACACCCCATTTTTTTATAAGAAAATGCTCAACAATGGTGTTGACTGATGAATTTGCACATGGGTTGTCTATAAGCATATCAAAGCATGTAAACAACATTAAAAACTAACATGTAAACTTAAAAATGAACATGTAAACAACATTAAAAACTTGATTTTCACCACAGAGGGTCTTTCATATTTTAATTAATTACAAATCTTGTTTGTCTTTGTTTCTGCAGTGGGAGAAAGAAACAGGTGGTTCAAGATCAGTCTGAGAGCCTGTCTGGAGCTTCTGACTGCTTTCAGTGCAGAAAAATATCTGAAATTTGTCCCGTTATACACCCACACACGAGAGGGTCCAGTCCTGCTGAAGAGCAGCTGAGCTCTTGCCAACCAGTAGATGCCATCCTACTGAGTATCAAAGAAAGTCACAAAACCGGCATGAAGAAGTATGAGAGTTTATGTGAAGGAATCAATATACAAGAGAACAAAAACCATCTTAACAAGATTTACACACAGCTTTATATAATAGAGGGAGAGAGGGAAGGGGTAAATGAAGAACATGAGGTTGTACAAATAGAGAAAACCAAGACTGAACGCTTACAAGGTACTCCAATCAACTGCAATGACATTTTCCAGCCTCTATCCGATCCAAGTTATGAGAGAAAAGACAACCAAGAAAAAGTAAAGACTGTTCTTACCAAAGGAATTGCTGGAATTGGAAAAACAGTCTCTGTGCATAAGTTCATTCTGGATTGGGCTGGGGGCAAAGCTAATCAGGATGTTGATTTTCTCTTTGTTCTTCCATTTCGGGAACTCAACTTGGTTAAAGATGATCAGTACAGCCTTCACAGACTTCTGCTTGACTTCCATCCAGAGCTTCTGGAGGTAGACACAAGGGTATATGATTTGTGTAAAGTCTTGTTCATCTTTGACGGTCTGGATGAAAGTAGAATTACATTGACATTTTCACACTGTGACAAAATTTCTGATGTATCTACAACATCATCAGTGAGCATGTTGATGTCAAATCTCATAAAAGGAGATTTGTTGTCCTCTGCTCTCATCTGGATCACATCCAGACCGACAGCAGCTGGTCAGATCCCCTCACATTACATCAGCCGTGTAACAGAAGTACAGGGATTCACTGACCATCAGAAGGAGGAATATTTTAGGAAGAGGATCAATGATCAGGATCAAGCCACCAGAATCATCTCTCACATAAGAACAGCCAGAAGCCTCCACATAATGTGTCATATACCGGTTTTCTGCTGGATCACAGACACTGTGCTTCAGAACATCCTAAAACATGATAGCAGTGCAGAAATCCCAAAAACGCTAACTGAAATGTACATACATTTTCTGATCATTCAGGCCGTTACGAAGAGGCAGAAGTATGGTGAGAGAGATGAAAGATATGGGAAAGATCCAAAGTTGCTTCTGCATTCAGAAAGAGATGTGATTTTGAAACTTGCTGAATTGGCTTTCAAAGCTCTGATGAATGGTGATGTCCTGTTCTATGATGAGGACCTGAAAAAATGTGGAATAGATGTCGACAATGCCTCTGAGTATTCTGGGATTTGCACCGAGATCTTCAAGGAGGAATCAGTGATCTATTCGAGGAAGGTCTACTGCTTTGTTCATCTGAGCTTTCAAGAGTTTTTTGCTGCACTTTTTGTGTTTTTCAACTATTTAAACAAGGACAGTGATATTCTGAGAAGGTTCCAGATAAAGAAAGGAAGAAAAAAGATCAAAGCACAGTTTAATGAGGTTTCACTAGATGCATTTCTGAAGGTTGTGGTTGATGAAGCACTGAAGAGTGACAACGGACATCTTGATCTTTTCCTTCGATTTCTTCATGGCATCTCCCTGGAGTCAAATCAGAGACTTCTCCAAGGTCTGCTCACCCACGTGGAGGACAACCCTGAAAGCATGAAGAAAGTAATAAAAAACCTCAGACAAAGTCAAAAGCAGAATGTCAGGCCAGAAAGGTGGATTAATCTCTCACACTGCTTGATTGAAATGAAGGATACTTCTATTCTTGAAGACATTCAGGCTTACCTGAAAGCTGAAGGAAAGTTAAAAAAATATCTGTCTCCTGCCCACTGTTCAGCTTTAGCTAATATGCTTTTGATGGCAGAGGATGTCCTAGATGTGCTAAACCTCAAGAAATACAACACAACATGCACGGAGGCTCAAAGGAGACTGGTACCAGCTGTGAGGAACTGTCAAAAAGCAATGTGAGAACCAATCAACCAACCAATAAACCAACAGTGATCTGAAGAACTTAAAACAAAGAGGCTTATGATCATGAATTTTTGAATTCCAAATACTATACAGCCACATGTTGCTACATGTAATACTTCTGCATTATCTATTTTCATTTCAGATTGGAAGGCTGTAATCTCACTGAACAATCATGTGAAATTTTGGCATCGGCTCTACAGCAAGCAAACTCCCCTGTGAGAGAGCTGGACATGAGTAACAATGACCTGCAGGACTCAGGTGTCAAACTCATTTCTAGTGGACTTAAGAGTACACACTGTAAACTGGAGATACTGAGGTTAGTAGCAGGTTGTTATCACTCAGATATTCAATGCTGTCATTAAAGATTGTTAATGCAAAATGTGCTCCTAGAGATCATGTTGGGAATTAAACATTGTCTATTGATTGTCCAACATAAATATTTAAGGTTTTATGCACGAGTAATGACATATCAAGTGCTTTTCCCCACCAAATAATTTTGTTTTCACCTTGTGCATTGAAAAATTTACGTGATGACGTTTCAGTAAAAAGCTGTGAGATGTAAAATATATTATGGATAATTATATATAATATATCATAGTCATCGCAGTAATAGATTAGTAATATTTTTTCCTGTGTAGATTAAAAGGCTGTAAAGTCACCATTCAGTCCTGTGAAACTTTGGCTTCAGCTCTGCTATCAGCAAATTCATGCCTGAGAGAGCTGGACCTCAGTAACAATGACCTGCAGGATTCAGGAGTGAAGCGGCTTGCTGCTGGCCTGAGAAGCCCACACTGTAAACTGGAGATATTGAGGTCAGCTACATATGTTTTTATACATTAGATATTGGGAAAGAATAGCATTGTCTATAAACCTAGCAAAGTGTACAACACAGTGGCAGGATTCATTCATCCAAAAAGGAAGTGAATACTAAATAATAGTAATCAAACAGCAGTTAGTAGCAATGAATAGAAGACACAAATGATTATTGTTACTGTATTAGTTTTTGAAGCAGTGTAAAAATTGTGTAAACACAGCACATACTTGATGAGGCTTGGTTTAATAAATTGAATATAAATAATATGAAATAATATAAGCATACAAAATATCATAGCATTGTTTGAATGGTTTTCAAACCTGGAAACATGAATTAACATTGGACTAAAAAAGGACTATATAAAAATGAACTGCAAAAGCAAATACTGTTTTAGGAATTATTAAAAAAAGAAGAAAAACGTTTTAGAAAGACAAAAGCAACTTCACAAATCCTTTTATTTTGTAGCCTGGCTGGCTGTAAACTCACCAACCAGTCAAGTGAAACACTGGCCTCAGTTCTACTTTCAGTGAACTCTTGCCTGAGAGAGTTGGACCTGAGTAATAATGACCTGAAGAATTCACGGCTGGAATGGCTCTCTGCTGGACTGAATGGCTGTAAACTGGAAAAACTAAGGTTTGTGAAGCATTGTCTTAAGCAATGCAGTGCAACTGGATAATGTGCCTTCCAGTCCTGACAGTATTAGACATGCAGTAAAGTAAGATTTTAATAAATCAAGATATTTTTTGTTGTTGTTAATATCATCAGGACATCACATATTATTACATGTGAAACATAAAGCTGTTTATTTTAGATTGGTCAGCTGTAACCTGACAGGTCAGTCCTGTGAAATGATGGCCTCAACTCTACAATCAGTTAACTGCCTTCTGAAGGAGCTGGACCTGAGTGACAATGATCTGCAGGATACTGGAGTGGAGATTTTCTCAGCTGGACTGAAGAGTCCTCACTGTATACTAGAGATACTGAGGTTTGTGTTTCAGTTTCTTTGATATGTTGTTACTAAAACTGTCTTTAAATGTGTTTTGTAATGTATATGCACAGAAGTGTGTTTGTTCTGTACTTTCAAGTCAGTACCGCTGTTATGCATGTTCAGTGGGTGTCTAATTATTGTTTTATTGTTCTGAACAGAATGTCCACTTGTAATCTCACTGATCAGTCCTGTGCGACTGTGGCCTCAGTTTTACAACTGGCAAAATGCCCTTTGAGAGAGCTGAACTTGAGCAAAAATGACCTGCAGGATTCAGGAGTGAAGATGCTCTCAGATGGACTGAAGAGTTCACACTGTAAACTGGAGATACTGAGGTGTTTCAAAAGCTTACATTTCAATATATATATTTACACTAAATAGTTTATACTCTATTATTTTATACATACTTTCAGATTTGTATAACTTAGATCATTTTCATGCAAACATATTTAAATGTGTGTCTTTGTAGACTGTCTGGCTGTTTCATCACAGAGGAAGGCTGTTCTGTTTTGACCACTGCTCTGACTTCAAACCCCTTACACCTCAGAGAGCTGGACCTCAGCTGCAATCATCCGGGAGTTTTAGGTGGACAGCTGCTTACAGCTAGATTGAATGATACAAATTGCAAATTGGAGATCCTCAAGTATGTTGCACAGGAAGACTTTTCTTTTCTTGTTCATTTCAGATACTGAGATGCATTAAATCAGTGCCATTTTTGACATCCTTTAAAGGAATAATTCACCAAAAAATTTTAATTTGCCATTTTAAAATGTACTTACCCTCTGGCCATCCAAGATGTAGGTGACTTTTTTATTTGGTAGAACATTAAAGAAGGTTTTTAGCTGAAACCGTGGTCCTTGGTGATTCATAAAATTCAAGTCAGTGGCCGCCATCACTTAGTAGTCTTAATCAACTCACCTTTTTACATAAACTGTTATTCCGCCCCTTCATTCAAGTGCTCGGTTTATGTATGTGTACATCGCCGGCTCATTGGTCTTTGGTCCGAGTTGGAATTCTTTCCTAGTTCAGTATACTGTTGAAGGAACTAGAACACTGAATGTGTTGGGCAAAATCCAGCATCAGGGGATCATATATGCTGGTATTTTGGCTCATTTTGAGTCGGAGTGACTGTCAAGCATGTCTGAAAGACAGTTCATTCAGATTTGGTGAACTGGTTCACGAATCACCAAGGACCATGGTTTCAGCTAAAACTCTACTGTTCTACTGAAGAAAAAAGTCACCTACATCTTTAATGGCCTGTGGGTGATTAAATTAACAGCACATTTTTATTTTATTTTTAAGATTTTTGTATTGAATCAAGGTTATTTTTTTTACTGCACAAATACCGCAGTATCAACCCTTAGAAGTACACTATGATCTCAAAGTTAACAGACATGTAATAAAAGTAACATTTCTATTTTGATTTGATGGGCTCTTTAAAGGGATGTCTATAGAAATGGCATGCAGTACATACAAAATATACTCAAATGCTTATCTATCTACATATATACATCCTTTGCTAACTTTAAAAAAATTCATATGTACATCTATAGTAAACAGGGATTTCAGACAAAACACTACAACATTAACAACAATTTGTGTTTTAAATGTCCAGAAACTTGCAATAGTGTTTTTTTTTCTTCTATAGTCTGGAACATGAGGGCAAGTTCAGGATTACAGCTGGGTTACGAAGATGTAGGTTTTCGCACACACACCTTTTTTGTTTGCATTGTCTGTGATCTTTCTCTAATCTCTGTTCTTGTGCTCAGGTGCCTGTGATCTCACGCTAGACCCCAACACAGCACACACAAGTCTGTCTCTGTCGGAGGGGAACAAAACCGTGACATATGTAGAAGAGGAGCAGTCGTATCCAGACCTTTCTGAGAGATTTGAGTGCTATCCTCAGGTTCT
The DNA here is from genome assembly GCF_012432095.1 of Onychostoma macrolepis. Lineage (NCBI taxonomy): Eukaryota > Metazoa > Chordata > Actinopteri > Cypriniformes > Cyprinidae > Onychostoma > Onychostoma macrolepis. The sequence continues at coordinate 5,023,354 of NC_081159.1, forward strand.
GTGCAGAGAGAGTCTGTCTGGACGCTGTTCCTGGGAGGTTGAGTGGAGCGGCAAGAGTGAGGTCTATGTTTCAGCCTCATATAAAGGAATCAGGAGGAAAGGAGAGAGTAATGACTGTGAGTTTGGATCCAATGAGAAGTCCTGGAGGCTCGTCTGCTCTGATAACAGTTTCTCAGCCTGGCACAATAGTAAGAGGACTAAAATGCGTCCACCATCATGCTCATCTCGTTCTAAAAGGGTATGGGTGTATTTGGACTGTCCTGCTGGCACTCTGTCTTTCTACAGTGTCTCTGACAAAAACAGACTGACACACTTACACACATTCCACTCCATATTCCCAGAGCCTCTCTACGCAGGGTTTGGCCTTTCCTCTGGCTGCTCAGTGTCTCTGTGCTAGATTGAGACTTCTCCTGATGGAAAGAATGTAAACAGCAGTGGGAATGACATAAATATAGTTTTAATATAACAAACACATAGAGCAGAATTCTATCACAGACATGTTATACAAACACACGCAAATTGTGGAAACGATTTCAATAATAACTATAACTGCTAACTATAACTCATAACATTTGGGTTTTTTTAACTTGTGAGGGAATATTTTTTTAGATTTGAACTAGTTATTTTTTCTGTTTTTCTTTGTACTACTTTACAGAAAGAAATTAATAGTACTTTTAAAAGACACCTGTCTTTAAATTGAAGATGTTTAAAGTTGTGTAAACTTAAACAGGTACAACTCTCAGGGATAAGCAACACAGCAAAACATGAAGACATAATAGGTTATCTCAAGATCTTGATTTAGCAGTTTTTTTTCTTTCGGTCTGAAGGTAACAAAAGCCACAATATATGTACTGTTACATCATGAATGAGTGAGTTTGTTTTATATGGGAATAACTCAAGCTTTTAGATTTATTGGGTGTTTGCATTAATACGCAACTAAAAGCATTTGCTTTTGAGTTTTGTGTATTTTAGTCAATTATTACTACAACTTACTGATTGGAAGATCAGAAACTTAGTGTTGTTCCACATCTTCACTTTTGCTTTTGTGTTGGTTTTACAGACACTAGGAATGAAACAGTAGCAATATTACAAATCAAAATAGTTAAGTGCACACTAATATCTAGATAATGAAATAAACTCAGATCTATTGTATTTCAGATTAATAAAATGTAATTGTCAAATGAAGTGAAATGACTCACTATCTGGAGGACTCTCTTTGCTGTTTCTTCTTTCTGGTGTGTAGTTTGCAGTTTCACCAGGGGACATTAAATAGAGCAGCAGAAATATATTAAATTAGGAAAAATCTATTAATAAAATCTGATTATTTGACATTGTTTACTGCATTGCTAGATATGTTTAATGCTAAATTAAGAGAGATTTCTATGTATAAATTCTGCTCACAATCTACTTGAATGCACCATCTCTGTTCTATCTGATGTTAGACTCACCTGGCAAAAGAGAAGATTCTGTCATTTTCATTCTCTCTTTTTTACTCCATGTTTTGTGTATCTGTAGAAGTGAAGAAAACAGTGTAAATATGTGTGTATATGATAGTGTGCATATTACATATTTTCTGTTAAAATTACCAATAATCAAACCAGTTTTTTTTCCAGCAAGATATGCCACATTGCAGCCACGCGTTATATCCTCTGCAATATAACACACATAACCTACCCACAAGTTTGTGAAATTGTGTAACAACAATAACATAACGATAACTTTTTCTTTCTATCTTTTTTTTTTTTTTTTTTTTGACAGATATCTTGTAGGGGAATATTTTGTGAATTAGTTTTTTTTTTTTGTAGACATTTTGAATGTGAAGTTTTTTTTTTTTTTCTGTTTTTCTCTGTACTACTTTACAGAAAGAAATTAATAATATTTACAGTTGTGTAAACTGAAACAGAGGCAATCTAATTTTTCAGGGATAAGCAACACATAAAAGTTGATCCAATAGTGAAAACATCATAATAGGTTTTCTCAAGATCTTGATTTAGCATTTGTTTTCTCCTTTTCTAATTTGTGACATTCAAACAGTCCAATTAATTTACATACTGGTAATTTAAATTTGTGTGGTGCCATCAAATTTTAGAAGGTATTTATGAAGGAGTTTTGTTTGATGCACAGTAGCATGTAAATTAGATCAATGAGCAGAACAATATTTTTTTGTTGTGAGAGTTGTCTATGAAATGTTTTTCCTTAGTTGTGGACAGACAGAATCTCTGATAACAGTCGATACACAGTACAGAGTAACTAATCAGGTTGAATTTGTACAATTACCATATCAGTTGTCAAGTTGATTTCTGGTTTGAAGAAATATGCTCCTGCTGCTCCTGCTGCTGCTCCTGCTGCTGCTGGACCTGCTACTGCTACTGCTGCTGCTGCTGCTGCTGCTGCTGCTGGACCTGCTACTGCTGCACCTGCTGCTACTGCTACTGCTGCTCCAACTAGTGCTCCTTTTAGTGTGTTTCTGTTCCTAAAGCCACCCTGTAACACTTTACAACAAGGTTCCATTTATTAATATTAGTTAAAATAAATTAGTTAACATGACATAACAATGAAAAATGTCTAAAACATTTAATAATTTTTAATGTCAATTTCATTGTGTACTAATAGATTATCAAAATTAAAAGCTTTATCTGTTGATATTATTTATCAACCTAGAGCTAATATGAACAGTTGTATTTTTTTATTAACTAATATTAACAAAAATTTAGAAATATATAGTAACAAATGTTATAAATGCTATAAAAATAATGCATTGTAAAGCATTAACTAATGGTAACTAATGGAATCTTACTGTTACCAGTTATCTGTTGACATACAGCAATAAACATGACCAAAATCCGACAGGTTGCATCATTTTTCTTCTAGAGAAAAATTACTGAAAGAAATTATATCATAGTCTGTCATTTTACATATTTACACAGAATATTGTTTTTATTCACTGTATGATCTAACAGATGTCAGGATGTAACCAAACAACATCTCATGAGTATTTAGTCTAAAATTGAGATGTTAAAAATGAATATGTTGAGATATTACAGTACAAAATGAAATGATAAAATACTCACATCCTACTCGTATTGTTATCTCCTCTGTTCTGTCCGTACGGGTGACCTGACACAGGTAATCTCCCACATCTGACCGTCCGAAGTCTTGCAGTTGTAAGGACACATTTCCTCTGTCCAGCTCCTCAGTAAACAGACTCACTCTGCCCTTGTAGCCCCTCCCCTCAAACATCTGTCTGTTCTTATAGAGACACACACAGTCTGTCTCTTTAAACCACCTGATCTCCATGTCGACAGCACTGATTTCAGGTGACAGGTGACATGGCACAGTGATGTCAGAGCCCCATTCAACTCTAGTTTTGCCAGCTTTTTGAAGAACAAGTTGAAAATCATCTGTCAGGGAAAAGAGGGACAAGTATACAGTCATGATATTTTAAACTTTTTGCTATGTTTAAAATGCTTCATGTTAGGATATGTTTGATATGAGATACTGACACTGCACATTATACACGTCATATTACTATTTAAAAAAAAAAAAAAAAAATAGTAGGCCTATGTGAAACAGCATTCAACCATAGACATTTAACTGGTATACTTTGAGTTCCTCATGTTGCATTTTTAATTTAGTGAGTGGCATCTAGCTGTTATACTGGAAATAAAAAATGTTTGATAGATTTGCAATAAGTGTGTTTTCTTTTTTATGTAGCTCTTGCAAACAAAAGACATTTGTCAATTTCTCTCCTGAACTAGTTCAAGTACCACTGCTGTACATTATTTTTAAATTTAAAAAAAACAAATATACCACAGAATTACTTTAGAATTTACCTTTGTTTGCTTTTGCCATTTTCCTCTCCTAAAAGGGCAGAAAAACATTAATTGAGAATCTGACTCCACAGAAGAACACAGAGAAACACAGTCTATATAGACGAGTTTAGCAGTAGAACAGCGGATGTTGTGTTTCTTACCTGTATTGTTCTTCAATGATGTCCAATCAGATTCTCAAGGTTAAAGGTTAAACCGCCTCTCAGTTGTTAAGTGAAATAAGTGAATCGCATCAAAATAAGTCTAGCAAAATGAAAGAAAATAAAACAGTGCTAAAAAAATTAACACATTCGGTAATAAAGAATGAATTCAGATCTGAGGTAAATGTTCCATAATGTTATCTGATGGTCTTGCAGTAACAAGCGAATTTCTCGCTCCCTGAATCTTCTCGGTTGTCTTCCATTCATTCTTGTTTTCCATTCATTATTAATGCGTACCCCATTGTCACCACAAGCGCGAAAATGACTAAATGATAAAAATACAAATCAATTATTGCAGTTCACGAACCTACCACTCAATACTATGTACTGTACGTAAAGCTTTTTTCAAAACATCCATGAATATATAAAGCCTCTGTTTTTCTGATATTAAACTAATTCTGATTACAAAATCCAGCAAAGCATATATGAACTGATCACATGAACATAAGCAGCAGGTATGTATAGGAACCAATAGGTACAGTGTATAAAAAAATTATACATAGGCCTATATTTCTGTATGTAATGTAAACATATGAAATCATCCATCTTTGCATGTTGAAAGCTTAAAGTGAATACAGAAAAAGAATACAGTTTATTTATACTGATCATTTAATGTAGTTTATTAATAGTTTTATTTTACTCATGTGACCTGATTCGTGTTAATATGTCGGTATTAAAGAATAAAAATTTCCCAAATATTATACAAAAGAATATAATTTTCAAAAATAAAAATAAAATAACACGTGATTATAATCTCCACCATAGACTGTAAAAAAAAAAAATGGACGTAGTGTTCGTGACGTCACTCGTAGGTTTCTGAAGAGCATTTTTGAAGCCTAAAGTGGGCGGAGCCGACCGCCGCCATCTTGGCAGCGCGTCACTCCCGGATAATCGAAAATGGGCAAAAAGGCGGGACGTGGGTGAAGCTGAGCTGAAACCACGCCCCTCTATAGTGACAGCAGTGCTGCCATGCAAAGACAAAACACCATAACTTCGTTTTTGGTCGAAAATGAGTTATTGATCATTTTGGGACATTCAAGACCTCCTTTATCATGTGTTTAAGTATCATGGAGAAAAGCCCCGGAGAAACCAAGGCAGAATACAGTATAACATCAGTTACAGCTCTTTGATTTTGTTTTTGAACGCTCAAATGAAGTTACGGTGCTCTGCATTTGTTTGCATTCGTTCGTCTATACTGTGCCACCCTGGAGTTATATGGTATTCTGCCTGTTTTACTGTCCAAGTCTGCCGCGTTTAAATTACGGTGTGACTTGTGTAGGCTACTTTTATACATCTGTCGGCACTTCATTAGACAAACAAATTAGAGAGATCGCGATCTAACAAACTGTTCCATAAAACAAAGCACTGTAAAACAAAGCAACGATTAGATAACTTGGCAACAATAATTAATTGCAAATAATCTGTAAAGGGTATTATTATTATTATTATTTTGTAATGCAGATTATTCACTCTGGGGCTGCACACTTCTGTAGGCTACACGAGGACTCAAATGCCGTGATAGCGTATCACACATAAAATCAGTAACTGTTCGCAATTTAATCCGTCCTTCCTTTTCTTGTAAGTCGATAAAATCCATAGATGTTATAGCCTAGCCAATGATCACTAGATTTTATACAGATGTTATTCTGTAAATGGTGATCAGCACACTATATATTGTGGAAGTTTCTGCCTTTTGCCTTGGCGTGACATCACTGCAGACAGTGCAAAAGCAGAGCACAATATCAATATAGCGGAAAAAATCAAGTTTGAGATCATTTTCATTAAAACATCTAATTGCCAATCATTTTCATTAAAACATCTAATTGCCATATTATCAGTGTCCTACCTATAATTAGTTTTTTCTGTACAAATAAAAATCTTTAAAGCCATTTTTCTAAGTTTCACACTCTGGAGCAGAGCGGCAGTCCACCTGTCACTCAAGTGGCCACGCCCTTTATTATACAGAACTTTAAGGCTTAATATAATTTAAACGGATGAGTTATAAAACAATTCACAAAGGGCAAAATTAGCTATATAGACCAAAACAAATTTTTGTAACAGGCTGTAAATATATTTTTTTCTGCTGTAAAGTTGGGCATTTTAACATGGGGAGTCTATGGGACTGACTCCCTTTTGGAGCCAGTCTCTAGCGGCCTGTCGATGAATTGCAGTTTTAGTCACTTCCGCGATGTTGCCGCTTGGTTAGAACACAAACATTTTCGATTTAATCTAGTTCAAAGCTTAATCCTTAGTGTTGCGTAAATGACTGAGTTTGAAAGGTCGATCATAAACAATTCAACAATGTGAGATACTTTAATCCCAGTTGAAAGTTAACTATGGACATATGCCTCGTGCAGCTTTTGATCTGCTGTCAAAGCAGTTTTTTATTATTATTTTTTAAAAGAATCACATGTCCTAACTCTATTAACCAACTGAACAAAGTTATGCTTACAGGAAACGAAGACAAAGCGCCTAATTTTATAATGATAATGACACGTTTGGAAATTAGTTTGATGAATAAAGTGAGGGGGCAACGAAACGGCGTTTGCTATTCCGCGTCCATGCCAAATAGTCGTGTCCTCGGTTATTAGTACAAACTATTAGCCTTTATTCTTACTTTAACTTGTTGTCACACAAATACGAGCCTTTTCAGGTTAAATATGTGTGGCCATTTTCATCCTGATATGCACAAATGTTGCATACTGTTATCCAGTCTATGCAGACAGTATAAGGCAAAGGGACAGTTTGGTTTCACTTTCACTTGCTTACGTATTAATGATGATGACACGAGCCAATAGAACAAAATGTTTTAAAGCCTATATTTAAGTTTTCTTTCTTTCTTTACTTAGCCTACTAAAAATGCATGCATGTAGTTTCAAATTAGTTTTAAACTATTTTACAGAACACAACTTTCTGAGATTGTCCAAATATTCTTACTTCCCTGTATAGTATACATAAAGCTGTACATCAAATGAGTTGCCTAAACTGTCTTAATAGTCAGTAGGCTATTCATTTTACAGTTAACACACAATACCCAAATGACATACTGATTCTCCTAAGATTCTAAATTATGCAATCTACAATTTAGACACTTCGCTATTCCATAAGGTCACAGCAGCTATCATCAGGCCTGAATTAACCATATATAAATTCTGCTCTTGTCCATGTGTACGGAAGCCTACACCTGCATACCAACAGAACGCCCTTCGTCAATGGTTAAAAAGTAGGTTCTTCATTAAATTCAGTATTGTATAGTCTAATGACACAGCTCATATCTAAAGTAAACATAAATAACACATAGCACTGTTTTGAGAACCAGTTTTACCTACTTGTAAATCCTTTTTTCATTTCCATACATGTTTTGATTTGTGAAGAGAGAGAAAGACTGAAATGTTTTCGTGTTTTCACCCATATATCACAATGAAGAGAGAGAGACTGAAATTCAAAGTGTTCAGTGCTTTTGCAAACAATGTGATTTTGGGATACCAAAAAAGCCTGTTTTTTAATATTCCGTCATTTGTCCTGTGTATAGAGTAGTGGAGAAAGGTACAGTAAGATAAACTCCAATCATAAGTATGTTAGCTTGCATAAGACTGTTTTTTTTTTTTTTTTTCAAAGTATTTAAGCCAGCGGTTTGTGTGAGACTGAAATCATTCTTCGCTCTCACTGAATGTGTTTTCTTCCTGTTTTAGAGAAGAAGCATGGCAGCGAGAAGTGACAGTAAGTTCTCCTCAAATACTGCTCTCATTATTTGGTATAGCTGTTAATCAGAACCTAAGGTGGGGGTGTGTTTGGGGTGCCGGGGGAGTGCTGCTTCTGCACAATCATAGATTGTGATTGGTTAAAAACTGTAAACATTTTATGTTGTTGTTGCATTGCATACATTTAGGTTGTCCTTGCAGTTGAGTATCTTTTGGTGTCTGAATCTTCGTGTATTACTGTATTTTATAGGCTTTTAGCTTATAATGTTTTAGACGACTTGTGTAAGCTGTGTTGTCTAGCTACATGAATTTGACATTTTGAAATATTTGGTTCTTCAGCAGTAACATTGTTTTACTTTCGAGATGGCCACTACCTTAATAGATGGAGGAACCAGAGTTCAACCACAAAACTCAACAAAATAATTAAAAGTTCTTAAAATACTGAATTTTAGGAATAAGCCTTTTAAACAAAATCACAGTACAGGTGGTATTTGATTCTTGTCCATGTGTCTTTCCCCTCACAGATGACTTTCAGCTTGTTATTCCTGAAAGAGGTGAAAGAGTTAAGATTAATTCTGGATCTAATCTCACTGTGTCGTGTCACTTGTCTCCTGCACTCAGTGCTGTTGACATGGAGATTACTTGGTTTGGCGAGATGTCTTGTGTTTGTGCCTATAAGAACAGAGAGATGACACAAGGTGCTGACTATGAGGGCAGAGCGAGTCTGTTCATTAGTGATCTACCGAGAGGGAATGTTTCCTTAAGAGTGGCAGACTTCAGAGAGTCAGATCTGGGAGTTTACATGTGCCGGGTCTCCAGTAGAAATGAAACACGGCAGATAACAGTAAATGTCGCAGAAGAAGGTAAGCACTTCATAACTGCACTCATGATGGGCCGGTTGCACCAGCATGATGTACACTCAGTTGTAAGACTAGGTTGAATGCAAACATGCCTTAAGTCCAATTAACACTTTTCTTTGTTGACACATGCAGTCTCTGCTATCTTCGAAGGCCAGCACTCCTTTACAGTGGTAAGACAGCACCTATCATTCTTTTTGAGAATAACATACAACATATTGCACAGTATAACACAATATACAAGTCAATATAGAGGCATGTACATACAAAATGTAGTTAAATTATGAAGAATGAAAGGCTAGATTCACAGGACATGAAACTATACCACTGGTCTTGAAACAGGAAATAAGGCTCAATCAAATTAAAAGTACAATACCTTCCAAGGAGGCATACACCTGTGTACATTAATCATTATCCAAGTCCTAGGTGAAGACAATACGGTACAGTTGCAAGTTGCCACAACAGGATACTAGCAACATTAATTCAAAATAAGAAAAATTAGCAAATATAAACAAGGTTTTTTGGGAACTGTGGGTATGAAAAGCTTACTGAAATGATGTGGTTGAAGACCACAAAGGAACCAAAACTAAACTGGCAAAACCAATCCTGATAACCAAAAAGGATTGTGGTGTTTGTGTTCCAGAAGTCACAAATGAAAAATATGAACAAAGTTAATTATTAAATATGACACACAAAATAAGGCATACGTATAAAATAACCTAGATATTTGGAAAACTATCAAAGATCTCAAAAAGTGTCAGTTTACCCCATACGACCATTGTTGTGGAAATAGCATTTTCTTTATAAAATAAGAACATTGTCTGCTAAATACATAAATGTCAATGTAGTAAGAAATTTAGTAGGCTTTGTGTTGTGACTCTTTCATTGTGAGGAATCACTGTAAATAAATCCTTGTGTTATAATTATTTTTCCTAATTAGAATTACCAAATGGAAGAAACAAGCAACAGTAAGTTGTCTTAAAACTGTCATAAAATTGATACAAACAGAAGAGAGACAGAAGTGTCCGTGAGATTTTTACCGTACTTTTATTCAGAAAGGATGCATTAAATTGAGCAAAAGTGACGGTAAAGATATTTTATAATGTTATGAAAGATTTGTATTGCAAATAAATGTTTTTTTTAAATATTGGTAAGAAGAAATGTTTCTTGAGCACCAAATCAGCATATTAGAATGATTTCTGAAGGCAAAAAGTAAAATAGAGTAATAGATTGAAGTAGAAAATTTATTTTAAATTGTAATAATATTTCGCAACATTACTGGTTTTACTGTCTTTGTTACTTACTATATTTTTGAAGGTAACACTTTACAATAAGGTTCATTAGTTAACATTAGTTAACAACATTAATTAACATGAACTAAGAATGAACAATACTTCTACAGCATTTCTTAATCTTAGTTAATGTTAATTTCAGCATTTACTACTGCATTATTAAAATCACAAGTTGTGTTTGCTAACATTAGTTAATGCACTGTGAACTAACATGAACTAACAATGAACAACTCTATTTTTATTAACTAACGTTAACAAAGATGAATAAATAGTGTAATAAATGTATTGATCATTGTTTGTTCATGTTAGTTAATACATTAACTAATGTTAACAAATGACACCTTATTGTAAAGTAACCATTCAAAACCATTATGTGAGTTCATATATATATATATGTGTGTGTGTGAATGTCTGAATCAGAGTTTATTTGAGAAGAGGTTTTTTCTGCTTTCTAGAGTTGTCAGAGCATCAAGGTGATTCAGACAATCAGTTTGAGGTTTGTGTGCACAGTAATATTATTAACACACTCTGCGTGGTTTTAAATATATATTTTACAGTGTAAATAAAGGTCATCATCACTAGACTGACACTTGTAATGTCAATCCGTTTGCATCAGGTTGAGGCATATTGTTCAGTTTTCTTGAATTTTAGATTACAATGCTAAACAAATATAATGAAAAACTATTTTACAGTATTGCAAATATTCACGGCTTTTTCCTCAAAATGTTTTTTCACAAAAATAACTAATAATTTAGTTACCTTTGACCACTTTAGAATCACAATAAAGTGAATCTATGTTGTGTGTCAGTGTTATATCATAACATCCTTTCACATTTTTTCCCATATCAATTAGGATTACAAGATTAAAGAGGCAATATACCGTAAGTTGTTTTACAATTAAGTTACCACTGAGAAATATTTTTCTTAACATCAACATTCACGCTTCATTGCTCAAGAGCAAAGACATCTATAATAAGCCATTCTGTTGTGGTTTTGCAGTATGCCAATTTTTTAGGCACAGAGAAAACGTTGCTATTTCTGTCATAATCTATGCAAGGTGTTGATCTTATGTATAAAGGTTACTTTTTTCTGCTTTAAAGAATTATCAATCCACTCTGCATATCACAGAGCTTCAGGGAAGGATCAGCATAAGGTATGTGTGCACGAACGTCAAATCACTTAATTTATATAGCACTTTATACAACAGAGACTGTTTCAAAGCAGCCTCACAGAATTAAATGGAATCAGTGATGCCAACTTTAAGACAAATATGAGACAAATTTAAATTCTTCTGTAAAGCAGCACTAACAAGACAATAGTGCCATTATTCAGCTCCAGCCAGCACAGTGTTGATTAAGTTTGGTTTAATAATTATAAGCTCAATTTAATAGGAATACATTCAATTAAATTAAAAAAAAAAAGTTCAATTCAGCAATAAGAAGCTCAAATGAAAAGAATCATTATTGAGCTTGATTCAGTTCAAAATTGATTAAATTCAGTTAACAGTGGTCAACATTTGGCAATTATAAAGTTCTCCTCTGGCCAAAGCAAATAAATATGGTGTGATATATTAGGCTTCATCACAAGTCAGATCCGTGGATTGTTATTCAGTAAGATTTTGCATCCATCTCTGCTTGAAGATGAGGGTAAGTCAAATCAGGAGAGAAAGAAGAGTTGTAGTCTGTCCAACAGGTGGAGCTGCTGTTTAGATAGTAATAGACAACTAGCTTATCATTGACCACATTGATATTAATATTATCCTTAAGACCTTGTTTTTTTAAATATTTATTTAATTTATTAATTTATTTTTGTGGCCTTTTTGGCAAAGACTATTTTCTGATCATGTTTCGACTTACAAATAGCATACAGTATATAACTTCTCTTTATTGAATGTTTTTGCTGCATGCTGTAGTCTCTATTACTGTTTGCACTGAGTGTAAACAAGTGTGTGAGAATGTTATGTTTAGACAAACAGGCTAAACAAAAAAAAAATATCTTAGTTGTTTTTATCTCATTTAGGATTACAAGGGAGAAACAGATGACAGTAAGTTCTGGAAATCATTGACTCTGTATAAATTACTATTTGCATAACACATTTAAAAATTAATTAATTAATTAAATTAATTTTTGGATCTTGCCTTTAATTTTTTGGTAACACTTTACAATAAGGTTCAATAGTTAAACATTATTTAATGTATTAACTAACATGAACTTACCATGAGCAATACATTTGTTAATGCATTTACTAATCTTAATTAATGTTAGTTAATAAAATACAGTTGTATTTGTCATTGTTAGTTCATGTTAGTTCACTGTGCATTAACTAATGTTAACAAGATTTTAATAATGTATTAGTAAATGTTGAAATTAACATTAACAAAGATTAATATATGCTGTATAAGTGCAGTTCATTATTAGTTCACCTTATTGTAAATTGTTACCATTTTTAAAAATTGTTTTTATTGTTTGTTTTTCTCTTTGTTATAGAATTATCATCACAGTACATCAAATCAGATCTAAGCCATCTAAACAAGCAGTCTGGAGTATGTGTGCACTTTAATAACCTATTCATATATATATATATATATATACACACACATATACAATACCTAATAAAATAAATGAAACTGCATTTGTTGTAATCTCAATTAGGATAACAGCATGGGAATCAAAAGCAAAGGTAAGTTGCCTTAAAATCATTGACTTTATCATATGAACGTTCATTATTCATTAAAAAGAATTTTGTGATATGATATGCCAAATAATTTCTTTATAGATAGAAAATATGTGAGTAATAATGTGTCTACTTTAAAAGCAGATTACTGTGTATCTCTATTGCCATTAGGTTAGGGTTATTACATCGCTCTCTCTATATATGCATAAGAACATGGAGTTTTAAATTTATTTACACATTTTACACACATCTCTCATAATCTGTGTGATGTGTGAATCTTATTTGAGAAGTGTGCTCAGTTTTTTCTGCTTTATAGATTTTCTGAGCCGAGCTTCTTATCACAATGAACCAAAAAAGAGCCAGCATGGGGTATGTGCACATATGAATACGTTGTGTGATACATTAATAAATTAACAGTAAATAAATAAAAGATTTATTACTCAATAAACACTTTTAATATTACATTATAAAATAACAAAAGTTTTGCATTTGCTTTCACCTCATTTGGAATGCCAAGATGGAAGTCTTGAACAGTAAGTAAAAAAATGATCTTTCTTGTTCCACCACAGAACTTTACTTTTGAGGGTGGAAGAACAAGTGTGAGACCATCTTTTTTCTCTTTTTCTCACAGAGAACTTTCAGCTCGTTGCTCCCAGTCCATCAGAAGAACCAGAGGTTTCTTTGGGGTCTGATCTGATCATTCCGTGTCACCTGTCTCCTGAAATCAGTGCGGTTGACCTGGAGATCATCTGGTCTAATGATACCGCCTGTGTTTGCCTGTATGAGGACAGGCGGGTGACAGAAGGGGCTTTGTTCAAGGACAGAGCGAGTCTGTTCACTCACAAGCTTAGGGAAGGAGATGTGTCCTTACGACTGAAAAACTTCAGCCTATCAGATATTGGAAATTACCATTGTCAGGTCAGCAGTAAAGACAGAAGAGAGAGGGTAACAGTAAAAGGTGAGTAGTCGTTTACATTAACAATGTCAGACTGAATCTGAACTGAAACCGAAATCTAGAGTTATGTTAGATCCTCATCAGTATGTGATCAGTAAACTGTTCTGAATCTAATAATACATATGGCCATATTTCAACCTTATCCAATCTATTCTTTAAAATGAACCAGTTTTAATACTTAGCCTTCAGGGACTATATAGAATATTGAGTTTGAATATTCTACATGAATAGTAAGATATGTAGGTGCAGAAAAACAACCAATAATCATGCATGAATTTTGCAAGGTAAACAATAACAAATGCTCTTTGAAAATTGTCAGATAAGTTTTGAATATTAGAACATTTTTGATGATTAAATATGAAAGCATATATATTTTGCATTATGAAAACCTGGCTAATAGTTAGAGCATGTTTTCCAGCATGCGAGGCAAGGAAACTGCGTTGAATTCTTGGATGCAAACATGTAGTGTTGTTTTTGTGCCATGTAGAGTTGAGTTATCTAAGAACACAATTTCTATCCAAACCTATTCACATTTGTGACCCTGGACCACAAAACCAGTCTTAAGTCGCTGGGGTATATTTGAAGCAATACATTGTATGGGTCAAAATTATCGATTTTTCTTTTATGGCAAAAATCATTAGGATAAAGATCATGTTCATGAAGATATTTTGTAAATTTCTTACCGTAAATATATCAAAACTTCATTTTTGATTAGTAATATGCATTGCTAAGAACTTCATTTGGACAACTTTAAAGGCGATTTTCTCAATATTTAGATTTTTTTGCACCCTCAGATTCCAGATTTTCAAATATTGTCCTATCCTAACAAACCATACATCAATGGAAAGCTTATTTATCAGCTTTCAGATGATGTATATATCTCAATTTTGAAAAATTGACACTTAAGACTGGTTTTGTGGTCCGTGGTCACATTTGAGTAATGTTTTTCTTAGTGAGGATAAATCCTGGTGTCCAGTCTATGAGTCAGTCACCAATATTTGCAGAAGGAAATGAGGTAAGAGAGCATAACTTTTTCCTTCACATTATCCATGGTAAATTATACCTTGAATAATATCAAACTACTCTTATGAATTGAATATTTTAAAACAATTTAGAAAGTAAGATATTAAGAGACAAACTGCATTTCAATAATCAGTGCCCTTCCTGCAGATGTTCTTTCTTGCTCATTAAAAATACTAAATAGCTCAAATTTGCTTAATGTAATAGTAAGCCTAACAGATAAAAACAATGAAACTTAGGTATTATGATTATTATGTTCAACTGTAAATATAGTTGTACCACCACTTTATCTCAATTAGGATAAAAGGACAAGAGAACCAACCGACAGTAAGTTGTCTTAAAATCTCTACCTTGTAAATTAAATTATTTTGTAAACTACATTTGCAGTTCTTTTGTAAATCTTTGGACCTTGTTTGTGAAGAGTGTTTGAGTGTTCATAATTCATTCTAGAATAATTCTAAAATTCATAATTCATTCTAGAATTATCAAGGCGCACTTCACATCACAGTGATTCAGATGAGAAACAACATGGGGTATGTGTGCACAGTAATACTGTCCATAAACTGACACTCATTGCTTAATAAATGAAGCATAAATCAATTAAATATTCATCAGTATTCATTCTAAAATGCATATTGTTACATTGTCAAAACTGGCTTCATGTTGTGACTCTTGAAGCACTGTAAAATGAATGCTTGGATGTTATGTCGGAAGAAGTCTCAAATCTCTTCACTGTGTTTGTTTTCATTAAATTAGAATTACAGCAGAAGCGTGTCTGGTAAGTTTTCTTAAAATCATTAACACTTCATCAGTTTTACTCATTCCAATATTTTTTCTTTGTGTAAGTAAAGGTAAAAGTATTAATGCGTGTACGTCCATCTTTCTCTGTTTTCCTCACAGATCCTTTTCAGCTTGTTATTCCTCAAACAGCTCAAGAAGCACAGATATCTTTGGGGTCTGAAATCATTGTTCCTTGTCACTCGTCTCCTGAAGTCTGTGCCATTGTCATGCAGATCAAATGGTTTAAGGAGACAGACTGTGTTTGCATTTACAAGAACGGACACGTGATTGAGGGGAGGAGCTACAAAGACAGAGCGAGCCTCTGCACTCACGTACTGGAGAGAGGAAATGTGTCCTTACATCTAAATAACTTCAGTGTCTCAGATGTTGGCGATTACTGTTGTCAGGTCACCAGTAGAGACACAACCAAACAGATTACAGTAGGAGGTGAGTACTACTGTACATCAGCCCTGTGTCCCAATAAACTGAAGCTGTAGTGTTTTATAGTAATGGAAGTTGTAGAAGCCAACTCTTAAGTTAATTACTGTGTTAGGTAGTTATCTAAGAGGATAACTTGGGTATCTAAGATCACAGATTTCACATAAACCACGAGTTGTTGTCTTCTTAGTGAGGATAAAACCTGAAGTCCAGCCTGTGAGTCAGTCTCCGACATCTCAAGGCCAGTCTGTTCAGCTAATGCTGTTTGAGGTAAGAACGCCTACAGGTTAATTCACTTAAAATGACCACTCTGCACCTTCAAAGGTGGATCGACTGAAATTTATTTATGCTGCCTGGTCTAAATATTACCAGATATGTCAGGGATGTCAGGTCATTTTCACGGTAAACTTGACACACATAACAAGCATTTAGTGTGTCAAGTAAGACCAAATATACTTCTTCTGAAAAGTCAGTTTAAAAAAAACAGTAGAATGAAATTTTTAATTCATACAGTAGAATGCAATAATTAATTAAATGAAATGCATTTAAAGTATTATTTATGTTAAAGACATAATTTACCATGTTTTCATATCTAGTTTGTATAACTTAAGTCAGAGTATTTTCTTCCATTTACAGACAGACAAAATATGGACTGAAGAAGAGACAAACCAAATGGATGAATCTGCTCTAATGTCAGGTGAGTGTAATTAATGTGTAATTTCACCATGTGCATAGACCCAAGAAACAGTCTATTCTATCTGATACAGGAATATCTATTATATATGGCAATAATCATAACACATTGTAATTTCTTTTTTAGAAATGAAAGTGAATAATATGCAGGAGCTTCAACAAAAGTTTATCAGCGCTTACAGAAAAGGTTCTCTCAACTGGAGTTGAGAGAGACCAGAATGAACTTGGACAGAGTCTTAAGACTCAACCCTCATGCTCAGTTGTTGGACAGAGACAAACCAAACCCTTTTTAATAGCTACCTTACATTTAAATGTCAGGTTGATGCGTAATGCCTTTTCTTTATTTTATGAAACTTATTGCAGTCAATATTTCAGATTTTTTAACACCAAAATTACATATACATTAAATAAGGCTTGTCATCATGGAGAAGACAAGTGTAATTACAATGAATATACACTGTATTAAATGTATATTTGTAAACTTCCACAACCTAAAAACAGCTTAATAAATGCTCATTTGTTTATAAATATTAAATAATGAATCGTGCCCTTAAAAAGCATCTCTGAGCGTTTATCGATGTACATGCTGTTTCATGTCTTTCAGAGCTATTGTAAGTACTTTCTGCAATCCAGGTAACAAACTGAGATTAGGAGCTCTCCCTTTAAGAGAGTGCTCCTAATCTCAGCTCGTTACCTGTATAAAAGACACCTGGGAGCCAGAAATCTTGCTGATTGATAGGGGATCAAATACTTATTTGACTCATTAAAATGCAAATCAATTTATAACTTTTTTGAAATGCGTTTTTCTGGATTTTTTGTTGTTGTTATTCTGTCTCTTGCTGTTAAAATAAACCTACAGTACCATTAAAATTATAGAATGATCTTTTCTTTGTCAGTGGGCAAATGTACAAAATCAGCAGGGGATCAAATAATTTTTTCCCCACTGTATTATAAGAAATGTTGAAACTCAAAATTGTCATATTTATGCAACATTTTTTGCCATATTTATTTTCTTGGACAGTAATGTCTTTTTTTCTTCAGCCAGTCAGATTTAAGCATCAAGCTATCACACACACACACACACACAGGCTATAAACTGGTATACAATGAATGCACAAAGAATCATTTACAGCTACAAGAAATATATATATTTTAAATAAATTGTGAACTATTTTACTTATTTTTGTATGCCTATTTTTTCTGTATAGTTTACTTTTGAAAGACATTTATCTTTATATTAAAGATGTTTGCGAATTTACAAAAACTTTGTACTCCCAAGTACCCTTTTTGTACTCTTGTTTGAGGGAGGTGTTTATTGGTGTATTACAGTTTTTTTTTACAACTGCTTACACACATTTTCAAAACTTTGCCTCTCTTTGCAAGTCCAAGAATTGCACTCACAAAATGCAAAATTCCTCACATCTCTTGCAAAATGAAGCACTGCATTCAAAATATCACAAACCAAGGGCGTAGGTTTGCTTTTGATATTGGTGGGGACATAAACCCATTACTTTATTTGAATATTAATTGACCCAGGATAATTCTGAAAGAAAACTCTGCTGTTGCTGTAGTAACGGAAACGATCATGCACATTTGATTGACAGATAAACCACACAATCTTATTTCAGTGTTATTTTTTATTACGTGGATATTTCAGCTACCAGTTTGATTTGTATATTCAGTTGAACAACATTAATTTAAAGTTAAAGACTGTCCGCGCCGACGCATGTTCCTAATCCTGTTGCACCACAGAGTGCCACTTACATAGTTTACCATAAAATCCACATTATATTTGTCCCAAATTATTGTTAATGTTAATAATGACTTTATCCTAGGCTGGAAGATTGCGTATCTTTCCGCACAACTTTTGTCTTTCTGTCTGTATCTAATAAAAGCCATAGGTCGCTCTTTCTCTTTCCATTTGCACTGTTTTTTCAAACACCGTACTTCAAACTCATCGATGCACCTTTGTTAATTCCTGAAGTTAACTTTTATATTTACTGTTTTAGACTGCTGTCTTGAATTGGGTGCAATACCTGTGAGTTGTTCTAAATGCGGCGCTGCGCTTCTCGTCCGGTGTGTGACTACATTCCTCCCATGTATTAAATGCGCGTCCTTGAAAGCGCACAGTTCTGTTTCATTCCTCTTGACCGCCAGAGGCGGTGCTAAGCACTAGTGGATAATCGCTGCGCCAGCTCGATGCCCAGCCACTTTCGCTTTCTCGCTTATGATAGGTCGTTGGTTTAGCGTTGTCCTGTGCAGCTTACCTGAGTCGCGAGGATTCGCCCTCCCAAGCTGTGACAGCGCACTCTGCACTATCATCAAGACGGATGTTTTTTGGATTCTTTTTCTTCATTAGCTGAGTATACATTTTTTGCATTTAATCGTTGTGTCGTTGAAACCCTGTGCTTCACGGTACAACCGGTAGCTGGTTTCGACCGCACATAGGTAGCGTTCCTCGCTGACCTATTTATCACTGATTTCGCTGCTTTCCGTCATACAAGCTCTCTTATGCCCTGCAGTGCTATCCGAAGGCAGCTTTGATAATCCATGTGTGATTCTCTCACATATAAATCTTTCGGTTCCATCCGAAGATTTTATCAACGCCTGTTTTCTTTTGCGCGCGTCATCGCAGTTTGTGTTCCTACGGTGCTACCGAGGACGTGTTTGACGGAGTCATGGATCACAGCTCTCATTTCTCCGTTTCTTCACAGTTGTAAACTGTGCCCGAACACACTTCTTCCCGATGACGGACACGATCTCTGCCCGTCATGTTTAGGGATTCAGCATCTGAAAGAAGCGTTGACTGATCCGTGTTTGTATTGTGCCATGTTGCCGCTGTCAGAAAGACAGCTGCGTCTCGCAAAGCTAGATCCTAACTCGTCTACTAGCCTCGCACAACCGTGTATAGCGCCACAATATGTTCAAAAACATCGCACATCAGTGGCTGCTGGTGCTCCGCTGACCAAAAAGAAATCTTTACCGAAGACAGAAAATTTGCTATCGAAGACAGTTGCTTCTCTTTCTTCAGAGATGGCAGAGATGAAACGCCTTCTCCAGTCGTTACAACCCCTGGTACCAACTGCACCTACTAAAACTGTTTCAGTGAACGAGAGTGATTTCCAGCCTCCAGATATGATCGATTTAGACGCTCTCTCCATGAGTGCATCTAATTCACATTTCCTTGATGAAGAGTTGGTGGATTCCGCCATGCAATCTGGCCCCCCACAGGATGCTCTCTCCAGCCTGTCTGCTGCTGGTGGTTCAAGCGGTGGGTCTGTACATTCATCTAGTGCAGGCCAGTCTTCTCCTGATGACATTCTCTCAATTCTGCAGATGGCAACGGCTCATTTAGGTCTTGATAGATCTGTTCAGCCTGCTCAATCTAATGTGTTCTTCAGACAAAAAGCTGATACTATGTTTACCATGCCACAATGTAAGCATTTTGTTACTGAGTTCTCCAGTGCATTAACAAGCTCCAATGCACCTAGAAGGAGGTAAAATTCAGCCCGCACTCTGGTCTCAATGGCTGAGGCTGATTCTATTGGGGTGGGTCAGGCACCTGAAATTGAACAGCCGGTAGCAGCCTTGGTGGTATCACCAGATGAAGCGCTTAGAGGCAATGTGCGCTGCCCAAGTGCACAATGTGCTCGTACTGACACATTTCTGAAAAAAGCATATGAGTCCGTAGCCTACATAACCCGAGCAAAGAATACTATTTGCCAACTACTGCTTGCCTGTAACGCCACATTGGAATCAGCAAATGTTGACCCCTCTGTGCCTCAGTTTTTAAAGACTGCCCTATTGACTATGGGTCATGTGACTCGTGAACTTGGGACACTGTCGGCAACCCTTTTAACAGCAAGGCGCCAGGTATGGCTTGCTCAGGCAAGATTGCCTGAAGATTGTAAGAGGACATTGAGAGAACTACCAATTGTACCGGGACATCTCTTTGGCCCCAACATTTCTGAACTACTGGAAAAGAGAATGAAGTTATCGGAGGCCACACGACAGTTAACCCAGGCCCCACGGGCTCCCTCTTTTAGGATGCCATCGACACCGGCTCACCCACGCTACTCAAGCTCAGCGACATAGAGTGGCTGAAGAGACTCAGTCACGCCGCCATTTTCCCCGCCACCATCAAGGAGGGCCACATCAGCGCACAAGACATGTGCTTGTCCGGTCCGACAACACGTCAACAGTCTTTCATTTGAATCACCAGGGTGGCACCAGGTCTCTTGTTTCTTTACAGCTAATTCGCAAGATCCTCAGATGGTCTCAGGGCTGACTGGCTTCATTAAAGGCAATGTATCTCCCAGGGTTGGACAATCAAGTGGCAACTCTTCTTCTGTGTCTGTTACAGGGCGAACCGTGGCAGCTTCCCATCAGATGGGACCTCCTTTCTCAGCTGAATGGCCGTGTTTGGGACCCAGATCCAGCTCGTCTCCAGCTTTGGGTTTGGCCAGTGGGTCCACTTCTCAGTTAACTGATTGTGAGCCAGCAGGACTGAACACTATTGGTAACACTAGGGTTCCTTCAACACGACAGCTTTACGCTGCTCGGTGGAGGATTTTCTCCTCTTGTTGTGGGGATCAAGGATTTGACCCAATTCATTGTACTGTTTCGAAAGTGTTGAGTTTTTTTGCAGCATCTGTTAGATGACAACAAGGCGGCTTCTACTTTAAAGGTTTATGTTGCTGCCATATCTGCTTATCATGCCCCAGTTGATGGTGCATCCTTGGGATCTCACATCCTTGTATGCAGTTTTCTGAAGGGAGCGAGACATTTAAAACCTGTTCGTTCTACTCGTACTACTTCCTGTGTGGGACTTGCCACTTGTTCTAGAGTTTCTTTGCA
The DNA here is from genome assembly GCF_012432095.1 of Onychostoma macrolepis. Lineage (NCBI taxonomy): Eukaryota > Metazoa > Chordata > Actinopteri > Cypriniformes > Cyprinidae > Onychostoma > Onychostoma macrolepis. The sequence continues at coordinate 5,044,651 of NC_081159.1, forward strand.
CACCGCAATTTGAACCATTGGATGTTGTGGATGTTAAGTGGTTGTCCCTGAAGGTATCTTTCCTGTTAGCCATTGCTTCTGCTAAAAGCGTTTGCGAACTTCATGCCCTGTCAGTGAGTGCATCGTGCTTACGCTGGTTACCAGAGGATTCTGGGGTCATTCTTCGGCCTAATCCAGCCTTTCTCCCTAAGGTCTTGTCGCCACAATTTGTGAATCAGTCTATTCATTTGACTGCTTTTCAACCTCCTTTTTCTCCTTCCGATGCAGGTGGGGGGGAGGTCTCATCTTCTCTGTCCTGTAAGGGCTTTGAGGTGCTATGTTAAGTCTACTGCTCCTTTTAGACAGACGGATCTGTTATTTGTCTGTTATGGTGAGGTACGCAAGTTTCCTTGGAAGTCTGTGCAGCTGCTACCTTGTTCCCATGATGTGAGTTCTGCAGTCCTTCTGGAAGATCCCTGATGTTTGCAGGTGGGTGGCATTCCTCATGACTGTGTTGGTATGTGTCATCCACTAGTGCTCAGCACCGAGAAACAGGAGAAACAGAACACTAGTTACGTATGTACATTTACATTTACATTTACGCATTTAGCAGACGCTTTTATCCAAAGCGACTTACAGTGCATTCAGGCTATACATTTTTTTTTTTTCTGGGAATTGAACCCACGACCTTTTGCGCTGCTAACGCAATGCTCTACCACTGAGCCACAGGAACACAGAATGTAACTGTGGTTCTGTGAATTCCGGATGGCCGCCAGAGTTCCTCGTCATTTGGAATGCGCGAGAAAGCATTCCGAGGCTGGGCATCGGGCTGCTGTGGTTTATATCCTCGCATCTTGGTCGACGTCATGACGTGACTTTGTTGTTGTTGTTTTTTTCGACCTATCTAGTCTGATTATCCACTAGTGCTTAGCACCACCTCTGGGGGTCATCCGGAATTCACAAAACCACAGTTACATATGTAACTAGCGTTTTCTAACGTATTTACTTTGAAAGAGACTGTTCCAAAATGTTTGAATTATTGAGGATATGGTCGTTCTCCCATTATAGCTGCACCCTTCAGCCATTGTAAGGCCATGATTGACAACATAGTCCACAACAGTGACCCTTATTTCATCTGATATGCGCCTCTGTCCTTGGCCTCTTCTGCTTCTTCCTCTGTTTTGCCTCTGTACCCTTCCACCAAGCATCCTTACTCCTCTTCTTCCTCTCGGCTGTTGACCCTGATCGTTTTCTGGATGTTCATCCACTGTCAGAATATATAACTCTTGTGTTGTCCTCTGTCTATATATGCTTTCCAATTGAAGGTTCATAAGATGCACCTTTGAGCTATTTGATAGAGAACTGGTTTATAATTGGTTGATCTATATTCTCTTCATTAGTGAAAGTCAAGATTCACTTGCACAATTCATGGCAAATTTACAAAAAGTCTAATAGAAATGTGTAGAAAATAAGCTTGACAGGTTGACAACTAGATCAACCATTTTGCATTTAATGACTTATACAATGAACTAATGACTAGATGTTTTGAGGGGTAAGACAATTGCACAGAGAACTATACTATACATTTTGAGCAACATGATATTAGCAACTGATAATGTAGGAAACCGCAGACAAATGTACATAATCAGTTGCATGAATGTACCAAAGCAATCGCAACTTGTTCAAAAGAATGAGAAACTGCTTTCATGATGTGCACATTTGACTAGATTATGTGGAGGATGAATAAGTAGTTTTAAGAATGCACCTAAGCCAAGCTACTGAGAAAAACTGTATAACTTGACCTGTGGCCTATTTATAGGCCTATTCTAAAGCCATGATTGGTAATGAGTGTTTGCACATGTGAGAAGTTAGAGTGAAGCACCCACAGAGTAAGCACTGATGAATTAGTGTGGCATTTTAAATGGTTGTTTGAAAAAGGAAATCAAGATGCTTCCAGTAAGATTTTTGTGTGTTACATACAGAATTCTGTGTTGTGTTTTGCAAAAAGTGTTTTATGAAATTGAAAACTGAGTCAAAGGCTGAGAATTAGCATATGGTTTTGCAGATTTGGTGTGTGGTTCTGCTGTTTGAATGTCAGCTTTCAGAAGTTGTGTGACAAGTAAAGATTTTGTGTGTAAGCAGTTGGAAAAAAACTGTAATATTGCAGAATGTTGATTTGATGTTCCGTGCTGAAAATTCAATCCAACATTACTTCAATTAAATGAAGTAGGCCTACTAGATGCTATAAAAGACACAACCCAAAAATCAAAATAATGCACTCCACTTTGTACCTGTTCATGCAAAGAGTGTTTTGACCCAGGTGCCAGCAGCTTAAACACAGCCACTATGTTAAGAATGTCTTAAGGACTAATCTGAACCTTACAATGAAGAGAGACACTGATATTCAAAGTGTGTGTGTTTTTTTTTTTTGCATCAAAAATGTTTTTTTGATTAACTTTTAACACTTTACAATAAGATGTCATTTGTTTACATTAATGTATTAACTAACACACAAACGATGTACAATTCATTTATTACACTTTATTAATCTTTGTTATAATGTTAATGATAATGATAATGATAATATCATCTATGGAGCACGCTATAGATATGTGAGGAACAGTAAAGGTACAGAAATTCAGATTGTAATCATCCATAAATGAAAGGAACTTGTGTTGCCTTGCATATGTATTTTCAGTGTGGTTAAGCCAGTGGTAAGCCAGACTGTCAACATTCTTCTTTCTCACTGGATGTTTTTTCTTTCAGTTTTAAAGAAGCATGGCAGCGAGAAGTGGCAGTAAGTTCTCTTCAAATTATTCACATCTGCTTCCTTCATTATTTTGTTCAGCTGTTAATCAAATGTGGACTGTGTCGATTGTGAAGGTTTAAAACATTTTATGTTGTTATAATTGTAGGTCATTAGAGTGTGTGTGTGTGTGTGTGTGTGTGTGTGCGTGCGTGCGTTTTTCTGACATATGAGGACACAAATTTGTATAATGACATGGGTATCACAAGGAGAAGGTGATTTATGAGGACGTTGCCCCATGTCCCCATATTTCAAAAGGCTTATAAATCATACAGAATGAGTTTTTTGAGAAAGTAAAAATGCACAAAGTTTCCTGTAAGGGGTAGGTTTAGGTGTAGATTTGGTGTAGGGCAGTGTTTCCCAATCAGTCCTCGTGCCCCCACCCCCCACCCCACCCCTCACCCCTCACCCTCTGCATATTTGTATCTCTTATTACGTACTACATTTATTCTATTTGACTGTAAGTGCCCTGTGAAGTGGACATCACCGGATATTCCGCCATGATTCCAGTTCGAAACAAGTGTATATGTTCCATATACTGGGATTGGGAACCGCTGGTGTAGGGCAATAGCACATACAGTTTGTACAGTATAAAAACCATTACGCCTATGGAATGTCCCCACGAGTCACAAAAACAAACGTGTTTGTGTGTGTGTGTGTGTAATCAAAATACAGCACAGTTGATATTTGAATCTCTGTCTCTTTCCCCTCACAGATTACTTTCAGCTCGTTATTCCTGAAAGAGGCGAAAGAGTTAAGGTTAATTCAGGATCTAATCTCACTGTGTCGTGTCACTTGTCTCCTGCACTCAGTGCTGTTGACATGGAGATTACTTGGTTTGGCGAGATGTCTTGTGTTTGTGCCTATAAGAACAGAGAGATGACACAAGGTGCTGACTATGAGGGCAGAGCGAGTCTGTTCATTAGTGATCTACCGAGAGGGAATGTTTCCTTAAGAGTGGCAGACTTCAGAGAGTCAGATCTGGGAGTTTACATGTGCCGGGTCTCCAGTAGAAATGAAACACGGCAGATAACAGTAAATGTCACAGAAGAAGGTAAGCACTTCATAACTGCCCTCGGGAGCAAGAATACTAAGTAGTGGTGTATGGTTGTGTGCATTTCCAAAGATACCTAAGTAATAAATACATTCAATGAAGTTCAATGAATAGCATTGTGTGTCTAATTAACAATTTTGTTTGATGACATATGCAGTCTCTGCAATTTCTAAGGACCAGCACTTCTTTACAGTGGTAAGACGGCACCATTTTTTTTTTTTTTTTTTTTTTTGAATAACATACTGTATAGCACAAAACAAACAAGACAAGTAGAGGCAGAAACCTCTATTACAAAAACAAGATAATTAGTGTTTTCTTTCCAGAAGATATATTTCAAAGGGACAAAACTGTCTGGATGATCCATTGTGTTACCTGCCTCAATAGCCATAGCATTTAAAATGCATATACATTGATGTTGTACAAAATTTAGATAAAGTACAACCACAGGAAATGGCTCAGACTACAGACTACAACTATAAGACTTGCCAAAGTAGACATAGACCTGAGTAGAAGTTACATTTGTTGTCAGGAAAACGAGTTAGTAAACATATAAATAAACAGTTTGACCAAATCATACGTAATGGAGGATTTCACAGAACATTGTCATTGCATATTAAAGGGATAGTTCACCCAAAAATTTAAATATGATGTTTATATGCTTATCCCAAGGGCATCCAAGATGTAGGTGACTTTGTTTCTTTAGTAGAACACAAACGAAAATTTTTAACTCAAACTGTTGCAGTCTGTCAATCATATAATGTCAGTCAATGATACTCACGGCTTTGAGAGAAAAAAAACAAAACATACACTGACAAAACCAAATTAAACCCTGTGGCTCGTGACGATACATTGAGGTTTACAGACACGGAACGATCGGTCTGTGCCGTAAAGCAAGAAGAAGACACGTCATACGCCGGCTGTTGCATGACTGAGCTCAGGACAGTTGGACATTGCGGTGGATCAGAGGTAAAAAAACGATATAAATACTGTTCAGTTTCTTGCACAGACTGATCATTTCGTGACTTTAGACCTCAATGTATCATCACGAGCCGCAGGGTTTCATTTGGTTTTGTCAGTGTATGTTTTTTTTTCTCTCAAAGCCGTGAGTCCCATTGACTGACATTATAGGACTGACAGACTGCAACGGTTTGAGTTAAAAATCTTCGTTTGTGTTCTACTGAAGAAACAGTCACCTACATCTTGGATGCAGATAAACATCAAATTTTCATTTTTGGGTGAACTATCCCTTTAACGTTAAATATTAGGGAATATTAATTAGTTGCAAGATACAGAAGAATAATTTTAAATAAGGTTGCACACTGTATGAAAGGAGCAGAGCTTTTTACATCACATGTAAACAACTGTTTGACGATATTATCTAAAAAAAACAAAAACAACAAATGTTTGATTTTGTCTCATTTAGAATTGCAAGGAAGAAAGAAACGGTATGTTCTGGACTCTTTGTAATAATTATTATTTGAATTGCACATTTAAAAACTAACAATTAAAATAACAATTGTATAACCAATAACCATTTCATAGCTCATAGAACTAAGAAAATTTCATTTTTGGATCTTGAATTTTTAACTTGAGTTTTTTATTTATTTATTTATTTTTAATTGTTTATTTTTCTGTTCATTATAGAATTAACACCACAGGACATGCCATCACATCCAAACCCTCAAGACAACAAGCTACCTGGAGTATATGTGTGCACTTTAATAACCTATTATTTATGCATATTGTGTGTGCGATTTAAGAGTACATCAGCTAATAAAACTTCATTTGTTCTGATCTCAATTAGGATAACAGAATTGGAAACAAAAGCAAAAGTAAGCTAACTCGAAATCATTGACTATAATGCATTGTGCATTGTTATTTAGAAAGTGTCAAAATAATTTTGTCATGTGGCATTTTAAAAATTACTTTGTAGTGTACCAAATAAATTCTTTATACATAGAGATTATGTGGGTAATACTGTGTCTACTTTAAAAGCACATTGTTATAAATCTTTACTACTTGTCATAGATTGCACTGCTCTCCCTATACAGTATATGGATATAGTTATATGGAGATTTGGATTGATTTACAGTGGGGGAAAAAAATTATTTGGTCCCCTGCTGATTTTGTACGTTTGCACACTGACAAAGAAATGATCAGTCTATAATTTTAATGGTAGGTTTATTTTAAAGGGGTGGTTTGCTGCGATTTCACTTTTTTCATTTTAAATAGTGTGTAATGTTGCTGTTGGTGCATGAACAGTATCTGCAAAGTTGCTGCGCTGAAAGTTCAATGTAAGCGGAGATATCGTCTTTTAAAAATCAAGAAGTTTAATGCCCACAAAAACGACTCATATGGGACTATAACGAGATACTTCCCGGGTTGCATACGTAAAAAACCCATAAATTTGCATCAACCCCTCCCTCCGGAACATGCCAAAGAGGGGGCAAGGCCATGTTCTGCGACTGTGTCGAAGAGGAAGAGTTATAGTGAAGAGTTGTAGTCATGCCGTCGAAACGGTGTTATTTTCACCCAGCTGTCAGGTCTTCTGTGTTCGGCCTTTCTACGGACGCTGTAGTTCGTCAACAATGGTTAAAATTTATGTTTGATTATGTTCCTGACAATTACAATCCTAATCTAGCTTTCTGTGCTGCGCATTTTACGGAAGACAGCTTCCAGAATCAAGAGAGATCAGAGTTCAATGCCGGATTCACACAGAAACTATTACTAAAACATGGAGCAGTTCCAACTTTAAAACCAGAGGCAGCAGTTGTTGGGCCACAACCTGTAAGTAAGATTTAATCATTTTAAATGTATTTGCATGTATAATTTCAGACGTAATGTTTTAGTTTTATCAAGGACATAAACAAACGCCAAGGCTGGCTTTAGTAGCCAGTTAGTTAAATGCTATTTCGTGTGTCTATGACAAACGCGTACAAACATTTTGGACCCGAATTTGTAATTATGTACTAATTTTGTAAATGTATTTTCCATGTATACTTTATGACGTAATTTTTCGATTTGATCAAGAACGTAAACACAAGCCAACGCTGTTTGGTTATAGTGGCCAGTTAGTTCAACGCTATTTTGTGTGTATAAGACAAACGTGTACAAACTTCAAAAAATTAAATGTAATCACGACAGCAAACCTCCATTCAGAAACGTTTGTAAGAGCCGTGCTTGCGGAAGTTCTGCTTGACTCTCTTCATTGCCGCTTTCTGGGTCTGATTCTGGCTCAAACTGATAAGGCAATATTGACACCATTATTTACATTTGACCGGAGCACATGCAACTGTCGCCTGTGAAGTTTCCGGACAATGTGCAGTACGCAGTTTAGCCAATCACAACACACCTGCCCAACTAACCAATCTGAGCCCATCGCCTGTTTCTGAGGGAGTGGTTTCAGAGAATCAGGAAGTCAACCGGTCGTTTAAATGACAGAGGAGAAAGCGGCTTACAATAAAGGTGAAATATATGAAAAATAAGGCGTTTTTTAACAAACGAAACATGAAGACATGTTATATTGCACCCCATAAACGCAATCAAGCAAAGAAAAAAAAGCAGTAAACCACCCCTTTAACAGTGAGAGACAGAATCACAAAAAAAATCCAGAAAAACGCATTTCAAAAAAGTTATAAATTGATTTGCATTTTAATGAGTCAAATAAGTATTTGACCCCTTCGCAAAACATGACTTGGTACTTGGTGGCAAAACCCTTGTTGGCAATCACAGAGGTCAGATGTTTCTTGTAGTTGGCCACCAGGTTTGCACACATCTCAGGAGGGATTTTGTCCCACTCCTCTTTGCAGATCCTCTCCAAGTCATTAAGGTTTCGAGGCTGACGTTTGGAAACTCGAACCTTCAGCTCCCTCCACAGGTTTTCTATGGGATTAAGGTCTAGAGACTGGCGGCCACTCCAGGACCTTAATGTGCTTCTTCTTGAGCCCCCCCTTTGTTGCCTTGGCCGTGTGTTTTGGGTCATTGTCATGCTGGAATACCCATCCACGACCCATTTTCAATGCCCTGGCCCTGACGGTACATGGCCCCATCCATCATCCCTTTGATGCGGTGCAGTTGTCCTGTCCCCTTAGCAGAAAAACACCCCCAAAGCATAATGTTTCCACCTCCATGTTTGACGGTGAGGATGGTGTTTTTGGGGTCATAGGCAGCATTCCTCCTCCTCCAAACACGGCAAGTTGAGTTGATGCCAAAGAGCTGGATTTTGGTCTCATCTGACAACAACACTTTCACCCAGTTCTCCTCTGAATCACTGGCAAACTTCAGATGGGCTGTACATGTGCTTTCTTGAGCAGGGGGACCTTGCGGGCGCTGCAGGATTTCAGTCCTTCATGGCGTAGTGTGTTACCGATTGTTTTCTTGGTGACTAGTCCCAGCTTCCTTGAGATTGTTGACAAGATCCTCCCGTGTAGTTCTGGGCTGAAACTCCACGAGGTGAGATCTTGCATGGAGCCCCAGACCGAGGGAGATTGACGGTTATTTTGTGTTTCTTCCATTTGCTAATAAATCGCACCAACTGTTGTCACCTTCTCACCAAGCTGCTTGACGATGGTCTTGTAGCCCATTCCAGCCTTGTGTAGGTCTACAGTCTTGTCCCTGACATCCTTGGACAGCTCTTCGGTCTTGGTCATGGTGGAGAGTTTGGAATCTGATTGATTGATTGCTTCTGTGGACAGGTGTCTTTTATACAGGTTATACACTCCCTTTAAGAGAGTGCTCCTAATCTCAGCTCGTTACCTGTATAAAAGACACCTGGGAGCCAGAAATCTTGCTGATTGATAGGGGATCAAATACTTATTTGACTCATTAAAATGTAAATCAATTAACTTTTTTTTGAAATGCTTTGTTTTTTGTTATTCTCTCTCTCACTGTTAAAATTAACCTACCATTAAAATTATAGACTGATCATTTCTTTGTCAGTGGGCAAACACACAAAATCAGCAGGGGATCAAATAATCCCCCCACTCCCACTGTACATGTTTTACACACATCTCTCATAATCTGTGTAATGTATAAATCTTATTTGAAAATAGCATCCATTTTTATTCTTTATTTGCTGTATAGATTTATTCCAAGCTTCATACAAAAAGGAACCAAACAAGAGCCAGCAACGGGTATGTGTATACATTAATATAATATGTGATTAATAAATAAATAAATTAATTAATTAATAATAAATAAATGTTTCATCATTTAAGACTTTAAATAGCCTATTAAGCTTATAAATAACAAAATGTTTGGGTATTTGCTTTCATCCCAATTAGGATTCCAAGAAGGATGACTTGAGAGACAGTAAGTTTAAAAATCTTTTATATATTCATATACAGTATTTACATATTTTGTTGGTGTCAATGTAAGTAGGAGTCAATCAGTCCCTCCAGTTTTTCGCGATCGCTGAATACAATGCAAAATAAGCAAAATGTCGCATTTTTTTGTGATCCTGCATAATTCGTCATTTAACTGCAAAATATTCGCAAAAAATAAATAAATAAAAGACCTCACATAACATAAAATTATAATCATCTAACTTAATTATTTTACGTTAAGTGGATTCAGATGTTGTTCACGTGTAAAACTTAGTAACGCCATTGGATCATCGAGCTCTCAGCGAAACCTCGTAACTTCACCCCGCCTCCTTTCAGATTGACGCGCCGCGCACAGCCTGGAGGAGACACATCTCGGCTTTTTCGCAATGAAAGGGTAAATAAATAACTGATGTTTGAATAGTACAGCGTTTTCTTTACTCAAACACTACGTCTGTAAAGGCTATGTTTTTGTGTGCTTGAAGAGCGGAGAAGAAGTAGGTTATTTGCAGTCTAGCCAATATACTTTTGTACGTTTTAAATATCCTGTGCAGAAACGCTTAATTTGAGATTTTGACCAAGTGTATTGAACAACAAGAAAAACTATATAGCTACAATAAACGTCATATAACCTGTAAAAGTTGATGAAAGCATATGTTGCGATGCACTTGCTGCCTCAGATAACAGTTACAGCCGTTCTAATGACACTCCATCTCCGTCGCTGGTCAAAAACTTTGTTAACTCCATTTGAGCTTGAATTTCATATAATGTTAAGTGCATTAAGTGCACACTGATCAGTAAAGTCTGATACAATACCAACGCTGACGACGCAGTGTTGTTTAATTATTGAATTTTTTCCCTTTCTATTTTTTATATATCAATATATAGTATATCAATATATCAGAATTTATTAAGAGACCAAAATACCAAATGTATGAATTGGATTTACAAGCAGTATACAGCTACAATACTTATTTGTTAATGTTTACATAGATAAGGTGGAAAAAGGGTCCTAGGTTGTTTTAAAAGTTAAAATGTTTCAGAATTGACTAAGAGACCAAAATAAACCAGCTTTATGCATTTTGTTTGTTATTTGTGAATATTGTGCATCTAACACAATACATAATCTGCACGTTTAATAAACTCCAGCTGGTTCAAAATCGCATGCGATTAATCGTGCAGCCCTATGGGGACACTTAATTTCCAGCGATATCGTCTACATGATTGCACAAATACTATTAGAACTGAACTGAGCTGGATGATGACATCACTGAATTCAGTAATGAAATACCTTCAACTGAAAATTGAGTGTTTACTATTGTCTTTCTGCACTACCGACACACTATTTTCCTATTTGATACTGTAAAGCTGCTTTGACACAATCTGTATTGTTAAAAGCACTATATAAATAAAGGTGACTTCACTTGAGTTAATCTGGTAAATGAGATATCATAATTTAAAAGAAAAAAAAAATCGCAAATTTGTCACAAATTTATGGAAATTACCACCACAAATTCAGTCATTTTGATCGCAAAAATCACACACAAAAATCGTGAAATCCTGGAGGGACTGGTCAATCTTTCTCTCTTCTCCTCACAGAGAACTTTCAGCTCGTTGCTCCCAGTCCATCAGAAGAACCAGAGGTTTCTTTGGGGTCTGATCTGATCATTCCGTGTCACCTGTCTCCTGAAATCAGTGCGGTTGACCTGGAGATCATCTGGTCTAATGATACCGCCTGTGTTTGCCTGTATGAGGACAGGCGGGTGACAGAAGGGGCTTTGTTCAAGGACAGAGCGAGTCTGTTCACTCACAAGCTTAGGGAAGGAGATGTGTCCTTACGACTGAAAAACTTCAGCCTATCAGATATTGGAAATTACCATTGTCAGGTCAGCAGTAAAGACAGAAGAGAGAGGGTAACAGTAAAAGGTGAGTTACTATCCTTCATATTCATGCTCTACTTTTAAAACCTCTCACTAGAACGTTCATATAAAAACACAACCAGTAATCATGTATGAATTATGTAAGGGGAAACTATTTAAATAGCAAAAGCACTTTGGAAATCATCATAGGTCTGTAAGTTCAGGTATTGAAGAACACAACTTCTGCAAAAAGGTAATGAGTAACACCTGTTCTTCTTAGTGAGGATAAATCCTGGTGTCCAAACTGTGAGTCGGTCACCAATATACCAAGATAGAAATGTTCCATCAGTGCTACACGAGGTAAGAGAGCATAACCTCTTCCTTCACATTACACTCTTAAAAATAAAGCTGCTTCAAAAGGTTGTTCAAGCAATGCCATAGAAGAACCATTCAGTCAAAGGTTCTTTAAACAACCATCTCTTTCTGACCTTTTTATAATCTGGAGAACCTTATTCGCCACAAAGAACTTTTTGTCAAACAGAAAGCTTCTTCAGATGTTAAAGGTACTTTATGGAACCATTTAGACAAAAAGGTTCTTCTATGGCGTTGTGGAGTGTATCAACAGTAGTAAATTATCCTTTGCTTTCAATAACGCAAAACTTTTGAATTCAATATTTGAAACAATTTAAATAAGACATTTAATTATTCTTCTAGATATCTCTTTCTCTTTAAAAAAGAAATAATGTATCTCTATAATAATACATTATTATTATTATTTAATTGTAATCTGACTAAGTTTTGTAAGCTTTGAACACCTGTATTATGGCTGAATATTCAGTTGAAAATATAGTTGTGAATACAGGCCAGAATGTGAAATAATAAAACTCTTTCATTGTATTGTTTACATCTTAGGATAAAAAGAGAAGAAAGGCACCCAACAGTAAGTTAAACGTAAAATCTCTACATTTGTAAATGTCTGCCTTGTCATAATTACAATTTGCACCTCCATAAAATATACATGTAATATAACTTGTATTATTATTATGTTTTTTTCCTTCCTGCATCATAGAATCATCAAGGCATGTTTCACAGCTCAGTGATTCAGATAATGGGGTATGACCATATAATAGATTCACACAATTGTTTTAAAGTCTTTTCATTCACTCATTAATAAATGATATATCAATCAATTAATTATTCATCAGTATTCATCCCACATTGTTCTCATACTCTACAAACTAGCAATGTTGTAAAATGTCTTACACTGTTTGTTTTCATCTAAATTAGAGTTACAGCATGAGCGCCCCAAGCAATGGTATTTTTTTCTCAACTCATTTTCACTTCATTAGTTTTACTCATGTTTTGATTTTGTAAGGAAAAGTGAAGATAATGTGTGTGAGTGCATCTTTCTCTGTTTTCCTCACAGATCCTTTTCAGCTTGTTATTCCTCAAACAGCTCAAGAAGCACAGATATCTTTGGGGTCTGAAATCATTGTTCCTTGTCACTCGTCTCCTGAAGTCTGTGCCATTGTCATGCAGATCAAATGGTTTAAGGAGACAGACTGTGTTTGCATTTACAAGAACGGACACGTGATTGAGGGGAGGAGCTACAAAGACAGAGCGAGCCTCGGCACTCACGTACTGGAGAGAGGAAATGTGTCCTTACATCTAAATAACTTCAGTGTCTCAGATGTTGGCGATTACTGTTGTCAGGTCACCAGTAGAGACACAACCAAACAGATTACAGTAGGAGGTGAGTACTACTGTACATCAGCCCTGTGTCCTAATTAACAATCTTTTTTCAGGATGAAGTAAACTGAAACCACTTGTTTTAAAGCTGTAGTGTTTTAGGAATGCCACTTATAGAAACCCAATCCTAAATTAATTATAGTGTAGGTATTAGTTGGGTATCTAAGATCACAAATCTATTCATGCTTGAATTATCGTCTTCTTAGTGAGGATAAAACCTGAAGTCCAGCCTGTGAGTCAGTCTCCGACATCTCAAGGCCAGTCTGTTCAGCTAATGCTGTTTGAGGTAAGAACGCCTACAGGTTAATTCACTTAAAATGACCACTCTGCACCTTCAAAAGTGGATCGACTGAAATTTATTAATGCTGTCTGATATAGATATGTAAAGGATATCAGAGCATTTTATACACTCGTAAAAAGCGTTTAGTGAGTTCTTGTGAAAAATAATAATTCTGTTAAAGGAATAACTGAAGGACTCCGTTAAAGAAAGCTTCTTAGTGGCATATTCTAAAAACAATAGATATATCAACAGAATAAATTAATTTGTTAAATAAAATGTAAGTTAATGCTATGATTTAGTCTTGAAAAAAGAAATGAAATAAGTTAGTTACCATGTTTTCAATCGGTTTTCTTCACCTCACAGACCGACAAAATATGGACTAAAGAGGAGACGGACGAAATGGATAAATCTGCTCTAATGGCTGGTGAGTGTTTCATCACGTTCACAAAAGGTTATATCTAAACAGAGGATTCGATCTGATACAGGAAAAAATGACTTAATAAATCAGTCTAAACATAATGTGTCATTTTTTTTTTCTCAGAGATGAAAGTGACCAATGAGCAGGATACGTTGCTGAAGGCTTACATAGAAAAAAGCAGACACCTGGAAAGAGTTGAAGAGGAGCTGAGAGCGATGAGAATGAAGTTGGACAGACTCGACCCTCACGCTCAGTTGTTGGACAGAGACGAACCAGATCCCTTTTAATAGCTAAGAAATGTGCGCTGAATATTGAAATTTCAGGTTGATGCTTAATTCATGAGAGCTATTTGTAATTTTTCAGATCTAAATAAGACAATTATGAAGAAAAATTACAATGAAATTACAATAAATTTACACTTTACCTAATGTTTATCTGAACCTTCCACAAACTAAAATAAAGCAGGTTTATCATGCTCATTTTAAATATTCATTAATGAACCATGCCCTATAATAGTAGAATTATTTCATTTGCCTGATTAGCAACATATTCCTTTCAACCAACAATCTGACAATATTTGTCAATCGTCATGTAACACAACTCATATGTATGAGTGCAGTCTTTACCTTACAAATTACAGAGTGCAGACTCTTGCCATAAATTTGAGGTGGTTACGGTGAATTTCTCTCTGTGTCATACCGACTCCTCACAGTTTTCAGTACAGTTGGAGTGGTTAGGGTAAGGTTTGGGTGTTGGACCAATCAGAAGTCAGCCCGAGGCAAAGAAATCTCAACAATGAGGGAAGTAAGAATCACCACAAATAAGTTCTATAAAGGCAAATATCTCTCTCTCTGTGTGTGTGTGTGTGTGTGTGTGTGTCAGAGAGACAGCTGACCTGGAACAATGCTGTTTCATGTGATTCAGAACTACTATAAGTGCTTTATATCCCATACAGTAAAACTAAAAATGAGTCATATTTATCTTAAAACATTTATTTGCTTGGCCAGCAGTGCCAAGAAATTTTCCCTCTGAAAAGTTTTAAAACACACACACACACGTCTGGTTTGCTATCCTTGTAGGGACTCAGCATAGGCGTAATGCTTTTTCTACTGTACAGACCGTATATTCTATTGTCCTACACCAACCTTACACCTTACAGGAGACTTTCTGCATTTTTAGATTTTCAAAAAACTTCATTCTGTGTGATTTATTAGCTTGTTTACCCGTGGGGTCCTCAATTTAGGTCCCCACCATGACATGAGTCCCCATGAGTCTGTGTGTATTCAGCAGGCATGTGATCAGCTAGAGACAAAAAAGAAGGAAAGTCTGACCACGCCCCAAGCCACGCCCACATTATTATTATTAAAGTACCTGCCAAAAGTTTGGAAACATAATTATTAATGATTTTGAAATAAATATCTTCTGCTCATCAAGGCTGAATTTATTTGATCAAAATAAAGTAAAAAACTAAACAAAAAAACAGCAATATTGTGAAATATTATTACTACTACTACTACTAATAATGTAATGTTATTCCTGTGATGCAAAGCAGAATTTTCTTCATCATTACTCCAGTTTTCAGTGTCACATGATCTTTTAGAAATCATTACAATTGATTTGAATTTCAAGAAACATTTCTGATTATTATCAATGTTAAAGACAATTTTGCTGCTTCGTATTTTTGTGTGGCAATGGTGATACACTTTATTTTTTCAGGATTTTTTGATAAATATAAAGTTTAATGAACAGCATTTATTTGTATTTATCAAATATATTAATTAAATTTGTCAATGCATTTATTAAATAGAAATCATTTTAAATGTCTTCACTCACTTTTTAATCGCTTTCAAGCATGATGAATAAATGATAATTTTCTCTCTCTCTCTCGCTCTCTTTTTATTTTATTTTATACAAATGTTTGAGTGGTATCATTGTTTCCACAAAAATATTAAGCAGCAAAACTGTTTTTAACATTGATAATAATGAGAAATGTTTCTTGAGCAGCAAATCACCATATTAGAATGATTTCTGATGGATTATGTGACACTGAAACTTCTCTTTGTAAACAACAACAGATTTATAAACGTTTCTAATGACGAATGTTGCGTTCCCAAATGCAAATGAAAGCGGCTCAAACCAAGCGCGCGCAGCGAGCACTGACAGTGAATCGAAACTAAAACAGCACTGTAACAGCAGCAGACTACAGCCTGTTATATAATTACTTCACAACCGTTGCGAATTTTGTGACAGCACTAGCAGTTTCAAATTCTCAACGCCATTCATAAAAAGTCACCGGGTCAAGTAACACGTTTTAGCGCTGAATCTACTCATGTCTGGCGCTTTGAATCATTTGAAAACAGGCACACACACACACACACACACACACACACACAGAGAGAGAGAGGTATTGGTGGTTTACAGAGACTCTCCATAGGCGTAACAGTTTTTATACTGTACAAACTGTATTTACTATCACCCTACACCTAAACCTACCCCTTACAGAAAAAAAAATAATAATAATATAACCTAGTATTTTTTTTAAAGCTTTTTCAATTACGGGGATATAGGCAGTGTCCTCATAAACCATCTTCACATTGTAATGCCTCCCACAAATTTGCGTCCCCATAAACCATCCAAACCAGTGCGCGCGCACACACACACACACACACACACACACGTTTATATATAGGAAAATATGAATGATTAAAACCTGGCACATGAAAAAAAAAATATGCAAGAAATAAAAAATTTTTTTGACCAACCCTTTGAGGTCTAATGGAGGGGAACATATTAGGCGCAATACAGTATTGTGAACTATTAATTATGCTAATTAATTATGCAGGAGTTGCAGAATGTGAAGAGAACAAAAACGTGTTAAATTTCCTAAGAATCATACCCGTTTAAATAAACATTATTGAGGTAAAAAATAATACAACAGCTAATGCACTTCATCCTCCTGGACATAGGTCTAATGAATGTTCATTGTTGAATTTAAATGAGCTATGTAGGCCTAGTTCATGGCTGTTAAATTAATTATTTTTTCTATGTATTATACGCCTTGAACTAAACCAGGAATGAATATTACTATTCATTCTATAGCTGTACAATGCATGTCAATTCTACTTATTAATAATATAGCATGTTAATGTTTTCATTAATTATAAAATGAGGCTACATGGCTCGATTGCATCACTATAACGGAACTGCAGCGCCCCCGCGTGGACACAGTGGTCTAATGCACTCATAATGGTGGAAAGTGCACTGGATGCGTAAAAACACTTCAATAAATAAAACTAAGGTATTAAAGTTGCTGGGAGTAGGAGAGTTTTCATGCATCAGTAATAACAAATACAATGCGTCTAAGATCTTAATGCAGACAAACTAATTCATCTATATGTAGAAAAATATAAAGTACAAATAGTAGCTACAAGTAAGGACATCTCTCTCGAACTGATAACAAATGTAATATTGCCGACATTTAACGTGTTTTGTTTATATTAGTATTTTTACTATACGAATAGCATAACATTCAAAAGATATCTGCAGCTGATCCTAGATCAGTTAGGTTCACTCAAAGCTTCTCTTGACTTCCTTTAAAGCTAGGTCACCTCTTGTGGCGTCTGTGTATGTGTGTGTAATTGCTAGAGACAGTGAGACAGAATGGAGGATCTGGCAGAGTATCACGGGCGCATCAGCAAAAGGCAAGCAGAAGAGATCCTGAACGAAGCGGGCAGAGATGGCAGCTATCTGATCAGAGACAGCGCGAGCGCAGCGGGGTCTTACTGCGTGTGTGTGCTGTGAGTAACGTTACTGCATCTGCATCTTCTGTGTAACACAGTGCCGTGGTTATGTGTTACTGCCTGGTCTGATTTTGGTTTTGAGATAGCGGGGGGAAAACGATGCTAAATACAAATAATAAAATGCAATCAACTCTATAATTGTACATGTTCAGACAACATTAAAGGATAAAATGATTTAAATTTTTTGATTTGCAAAAAATAAAAAATACGAGCATACTGCCCTATTTCTGTCGTATGGTAAAAATATCAATAGCCTACAGGGAAAACACAACTCAGAATAAAATACGGACTCATCTGCAACAAGGATAAACATGGTTTGTGTCATTCGGAACGAGTATTGAAATTAAATTTTACTACTGTGTTGGTTTGCCACTTCTGGAAACCACTTGAGAACTATGGAAGGATTTTCCGGACTATTTTCAAAAGCAATTGCAAATTGTATTTTCAATTGAGTTTTCCACATGTGGGCGCATAAATTGTGACATAATCCAAATGCAATTGCAAATCTTGCATACCGTTTGCATTTTCGCTTTCGAGAACGCACAGTGACTGCCACATTTCAAATGAAAAGGCAAAGTCCATTTGCAACTGTATTTCCCATATCTTACGAGTTATGAGCCTGTCATATTTAAATAGCAATATTAATTACCACATATGCTTTTTCACTTTCTCTATACCATATAGGCTATTTGCGCCATTTTGCGAGTAACTTTAACTGAATGAATGAGCAGCCTAAATTGCATTTTTAAAATGTAGTTCACATGCTGTAATTAACATTACTGATGATGTTATATGCAGTGTTGGGCGGTAACTAGTTACTAGTAATTTAGTTACTGAAATCTTATTAGTAATTAGTTACACTACTAGTTACTGCAAAAAGTAATATTATTAGTAATAATATTAGTTACTATAAAACAACTTAGTTACTTATGATGCCTCAACCCCGCTGATTTAAAATCTAACAATCAAATCATTCCTAGATTAATTTTCATAATTTTCACGACTCGCACATGCATGTGATGTCCCCGGTGCAGCAGGCAAGCTTGGAATATGGAAAAGCTTACATTCTGCACATAGAAATATTGCATTATATTGATTTTGTCAGGAGAAAATATGATCTGAACACTGTTGTGTAAGTTGTGGCTTTACTTTACTCTGGCATCCCACCCACATCCCTCTGATCAGCATGTGCTACATTATATTACTATAATAAAAAATATTTTTGGAAAATTAAACAGTTTCTTACAAACTTATGTGATTTGATAAAATACATAATGAAATATAATCGAGTAACGAAGAAATTACAATTAGCTTCAAGCTACACATGACAATTAATGAGATGAATACAATGCTTCTCCTTGAATGCCACTAGAAATCACTATTGAGTGTTTGTAATAACTTCTGACTTCGATCCAATGTGGATTTTGGTCAAATGATGAGGCAGAAATATGTTGTTAGTAACATTCTAGGAGAATTTTATCTGGAAGATACACAGTTACAACTTCTGTGGGGCGTGAAGAAAAAGTAATACATGTAACTAGTAGTGTAACTAATTACTGTTGCCAGAAAGTAATAAGTAAAGTAACAATATTACTTTTGAAAGGAGTAACTAGTAATGAGTAATATATTACATTCTTTGAGTAACTAGCCCAACACTGGTTATATGTGATGTAATTGATAATGTGGTCATTAAATGTAACCCTTCTGGGAAAAGACGGTTTGCGACAGGCCCACATATATGGACAAAAATATTGACTGAGTTTAAATAATTCTATAATCTTACCTGTATATTAGCCTACCTTAAAGTGCCCCTATTATGCATGGGTTATGAAAGGTTCATATTTTGGTTTTGGGAGTCCCCAACAGTTTGATATGTATCCAAGGTCAAAAAAACACTTTTATTTTCTTATAATATGCATTTATTTTTACCTTTATTTGCTCAAGGACTCCCAAACGATTCGCTCAACGATTCCAGACCCCTCCTTTGCATGACGCTAATCTGCAGTGATTGGTCGATTTCATTTAAAGCAGTGTTTGTGAGCTTTTAACGCTCCAAAAGCGGCACCTAGTGGCAAAGAATGAATTAGCATTTTCATTCAGACCAACGCGAAAATCAAGTTTTCCCAGCTCTGCGCGCACAACAAGTGGGCGGGCAATATGCTAATGCTTCATGTTGACATGGGACTTCCTTTTAACCTTTCATGCATGGTGTCCACATTTGTGGACAGTTAATTTAACTAGGGCTGCAACAACGAATCGATTAAATCGATAAAAATCGATTACTAAAAGCGTTGGCAACGAATTTCATAATCGATTCGTTGTGTCGCGCGACGCGAGACGTTTGATTATTAAAAAAAACTTTAGTTGAGCGGAGCGGAGTGAACACACTCAGTCTCTCTCGCACGGATGCTAGCAGAGTTTGGCGCCTCATAAATAAAAACAAAAAGTAAAAAAAACGAGCGGAGGTAGAGGAAAGATACATGGCGGAGGCAGAGAAATCCGTGCGACCCAAGTCATCCAAGGTGTGGGAGCAGGGGCGGCGTTTGCGTATGGCAGAGTATGGCAGTTGCCATACCCTAGCCCAGTCAGGTGCTGTGAAAAATTATCCAAACATGAGTCGCTTATAATTCGTTTTATTATTTTAAATCAGAGAGTTTTAAAAATAGTAAACCAATGATAAGCATTAAAATAACTTGTCAGTAAAACTTCGTAACGCCATTGGATCATCGAGCTCTCAGCGAGACCTCGTAACTTCACCCGCCTCCGTTCAGATTGACGCGCGCGCACAGCCTGGAGAAGATGAGATCTCTGCTTTTTCGCAATGCAAGGGTGAATAAATAATTGGTGTTTGAATAGTACAGCGTTTTCTTTACTCAAACACTATGTCAGTAAAGGATAATGTTTTTGTGTGTTTGAAGAGTGGAGAAGAATTAGTTATTTGCTGTCTATATACGTTTTAAATATCCTGTGCATTATGTGCATAAGCACTTAATTTGAGATTTTGGCCAAGTGTATTAAACAACAAGAAAAAACTAAGCGCCCATATAGCTACAATCAAAGTTATATAACCTGTAAAAGTTGATGAAAGCATAATGCACTTGCTGCTTCAGATAACAGTTACAGCCGTTCTAATGACAGACAAAACACTCCATCTCCGTCATTCTCTGGTCAAAAACATTATTAACTCCATTGAGCTTGATTTTCATATAATGTTAAGTGCAGGTGTCTGATACAATACCAACGCTAACGACGCAGTGTTGTTAAATTATTTAATTTTTTTGCACTCCCCCCCCCCCCAAAAAAGTCTATATATTTGGCAGATGTAAAGCATACATGTGTATGTTTTTTGTGTTAGTCCATTTTTATTTTATTTTATTATTATTATAACAGCTCAGGGATGTTCAAGGAGCAACATGTTTGTGCACTTTCTAAAGATTTTAGTTCTGTTTTTGAATAAAGGGTTGGAAATGAATGCTTTTTTTTTTTTTTAATCCGATTCATCGATTAATCGAAAAAATAATCGACAGATTAATCGATTATTAAAATAATCGTTAGTTGCAGCCCTAAATTTAACGCTATTCATTTATCATGGTAATTTTCTCCAAACCACTTGAGGGCAGCATCAGTAGATTGACAGCAATATTGTAACAGTGGCTACTTTCTTGCATTCCAAATATTCATTGCTTGATGACATCATTAATCCAAGATGGCTGACAGCGATAGCCATGTGCAAAATGCCCCTGGCATATCTGTGAAAAACTTTTATACAAGGTCAATTGAGGTAAAAAAAAAAAAAAAAAAAAATATATATATATATATATATATATATATTAGTATGTACAGTACAGTATGATATATATATATATATATATATATATATATATATATATATATTAGTATGTACAGTACAGTATGATGAATATGTTAGTATTTTATAAACTAAAATTTAGAGTAAAATGTAGTTTTTATTCACCAAAAACCAACAGTCTTTACAGTACCAGATGCCTTTACAGAACAAACCCCTAAAATCTCAAAATAAAGCAGGCATCTCAAATAGTTTTACTTTAGTCAGAGGTATCCAAACTTGGTCCTGGAAGGCCACTGTCCTGCAGAGTTTAGCTCCAACCCTAATTAAACACACCCGAATCAGCTAATCAAGGTCTATGAGAAACTTCCAGGCAGGTGTGTTGAGGCAAGTTGGACACCGGCCCTCCAGGACTGAGTTTGGAGACCCCAGGCTGGGACACACATTCAACTGCAAAACAGAGTGACTCCAAGTTTAAATACTGTGCTGCGAATGACGTTATGACTGTGTTTAAATCTTCAGGTGTGATGGATGGGTTTACACCTACAGAGTTTTCAAACAAAAGGATGGCCTCTGGACAATAGAGGTATGAATAGATTTTTGGATCTTTGTACTTCTCAGGTAAAACCTGAATATATACGTCTTAATATAAACACATACTTCTGTCTTAACATATGCTTTGTGTGATGATATTTGGAATACAGTACAGGATGTTTCCTGTGACTACATTAATGACACTGCTACTTTTAAAACAAGAAGAGCAGCACTAGACTATATAGCAGTGCTCAGTGGAATTTTTTTCTCTTTGTGGTCAGTGTGTTGCATGTATTTATAGCCTCACACCACAAATTAACAGCCAGAGAATTTCCATGTACATGTTGTTTCAGCATCATCCACACTATCTCGTTTTGTACACACCAAGGAAATGGCAGGATGTGCAACTTGTAAACACACCCCCAAGATGTTGAGAAACATTTGCATTTTGGTTCATAACCCAAAACGGTTTCGACTGAAATCATCCACACTAATTAATTGATCAAGTTTCTTATAACATTAGAATGGCCTCTTTAAAGCCTGTTGTAAACAGGTATTGCCACAGTTTATATCAGTGTGGATAAGCTTTACATTTTCTTCAATTTATCTGCCTTCATTGTGCTTCCTGTAACTGATCAGCATCAACCACCAGCCACACGAGCAAAATACCACATATATATATATATATAAGAAAAAAATTACACTGTCTCAAAGGAAATGGAAGCACCACAAATGTGTACATTTTCCGCCATCATTGCAATCGCTATTAAATTGTACACTTAAAAGTTAAGGCATATCACTGTTGTTTTTTTGTTGTTTTTTTATTACTTTTTAAGGAAGAATATTTCTGTCTCTCTCTCCAGGTGGCTCCTGGGATGAAGGAAAGGCTCTTTAGAAACGTCGGCAACCTTATTGATGCCTTCAAGATCCCAGACCAAGGCATCTATGTTCCTCTTTTGTATCCTGTAAACAGAGCTAAATAATAACACACAAGCCAAAACAAACACCTTAGGAAAGTTTCTTAAAAACTGTGGAAATGCTGTAAATGCTGTAAATTGTAAAAATGTTGAAAAGTATATTTAAGTGTATTAGATTATTGATCTGAAGCAATATGGTTGCTACATTTATAATCATATAAATACAGAAGTAGCTGCAAATAATCTACGAGATATAAAAACTATAAACGCTCTGCTAGAATATATTGGCCACCCCCTTCTGCATTACACACTGTATCTCATGTTAGCTATACATTCTGGAATCCTCACCTCAGATAGTATCAGCAACACAGATACTACTACATGAGAGAAGTAGGCCTTGAACAAAATGTCAGATCTTTTCTGAGCTTGATTGCTATCTTGTTTTCAGTCTGGTAATGAGGGTTTGCTTACCAAATGTTGCTGTGTAAAACTTGTTTTAGAAAATTCTATTTCTGGAGATTGAACAGGAAATAACTGTGCTGTGTTCACATTTTCTCATTAAACTTCATTGAGCGTCACAATTCCTGCAATAATACCATCACATTAATGTTAAAAACATAACCAACAAGATAATATGCATCATTTTTCCTTTTCTTTCCAAAAATATTAGCAGAAGAATGCTTTATGGTTCTTTAAACTGATATAAAAAATGATTTCCTCCAGAGTTTGAATGCTCTGTCGGTTTGAGAAACAAACGAAAAAGTGCAAATAATACATATAAAGGAAATCACAAGTGCTTCAGCTGTCATTGCGCAAATACTCGCACACAGAAGAAAGGGTTACATTTGCGGTTTTATTTATAAAAGGCCACTGCCCAAAGTACTTTGTTTTTAAATAGGCATGTTTAACAAACTGCATTAATTTGTGTACATAAAGCCTATCCGCCAAATATACACCACAGGAACTTGTTTGGCCAAGGAGAGGACACTGAAGTTTTTTAGTACTTGACTTTTGAGAGAGGAAGATGATTTGTTCATGAAAAAAAGTTACATATTCCTTTTTCACTTCAGCAATGATTGTGATTATGACAAAGATGCAAACTAAGACCAAAAGAAAAATATTTCCGCCACAATTTTTTTTCTTCGTGCAACATAATCGTACTTCGATTGAAATGAACATCTGCAAAATGTTGGAAACGTTACGTGCCTTCAGAGCACCTCTCACACGAATCTGTCCATATTTGCACACTCTAAAAATTCAGTCTAATGCATTTATCTCTTCACCTTATATTCAGTGCAAATATATATCTCAGATTAAGGTTACAAAGCTTGATGGTACAGCATATCCACAGAATTCACAAGAAAATACATTTACTCCTAATTCTCTTGAGTGTCATGTATAAATAGTCCAGTATCTATAAACAGTCTACAATAGTCCATTAATGATATACAAGTCCATATCAAGAGTCCTACACACAGAACGTCTACCCACAGTGCTGCAGACTTTAATAGTTTGGAAAAGACAAAAATACCGTTCTTCAGCAGGTGATTCTTTCATTTCCTTATGTATCTTCCTCCTCAGGCCTCCTACTAGTTTCGAGAGGGATCAGAAAAAAGGAAAAGGACCAGTTAAAGAACTGGAGAAATCCAAAAGGTTGGAGCTTTGACACTCGTTTAGAAACCGAAATGACCAACACGTGATGTGAGTTTCACATTAAGTGTACAGCAAAAGCGAAAGCAACAGAAAAGAGTGAAATCACATGAGAACAAATAAAAAAAGAGCAGCATATTAACTGTAAACTGGGACATGTTTATATCCTGGGGTCTGTTTACAAGAAGTCACCTCGCAAGCATATTAGCATTCACGATTTTTGGCTCCCGTAAGCCAAACCCCTCCCCGCCAAAAATAAATAAATAAATAAATAACAACTAAAATAAAATAATCCGAAAAAAAAAATAATTGCATATAACTAAGGCATGTGACGAATACTGAAGTTGAGTATGTACGATATGTCTAAGCCCGTTTCGTGTGATCGTTTCTAGCAGACCAGGAAGGCACAATTTCCACATACATAATATTTTTTTGATTTCTACATTTGGAAAAAAGAAGAAGAAAAAAAAAAAGAGTTTAACTGTACAGTTTTAGCAAAAAAGAACAAATTTGTCTTCCACAGCAGCGGCGTAATTCTCTCAGCTTCGTCAACACCGATTAAGCAGAAACAACACAAGATGGTGGTGAGCTCTTGCCAAGACTCCAAACACTGTGAATCTCTTGCAGCCCAGGGGTTAAGTTTTGTGACAGTTTTGAGTCAGATACTTCTCAAGGACTCCAGAAAGCTGTTGCAATATGACAGTTCTTAGAGCTCTGTTGAAATGTCGGGTCATTCGAACTTCCGAGGGCTCTGAAAGCCATCTACGTAAATCCTGGAATGCAGATCGACTGAAAATTTGGAGAGAAACGTTTAACAGAGCTCACAAGGAAACCCCTCAGGTTTGCAAGATTTAATGCCATAACCAGTTTGACTCGACATTCCCATAAAGTCGAATGATTACTGTACACGCTCAAGTGAGAGAATCAGCATGTGTAGAGATGAAGACTACTTAATGTATGCCAAGAACAGTCACAGGTGAATCGTTCTCTGCACCCTCCGATTGGCAAGCAAGGCTTGTTCTTGTGTAAGAACGGTTAAGCCACTGTAAAACAAGAAACACTTTCAACAAAATCTACCAAACCAAACCGAAAAACAGGAATCCGAACTTGCTAAGAGTGCATAAATGAATGCAAAATCAAAAACAATACCATCATTTGTCACATTTTAAAGGCAATAGAGTCTTTCTCGCTTCGTTTGGTTGGGGTTTTAGAAAAAGCTGAAGAGATATGTGGTAGCTCGGAGTGTATAAAGGGGCGTGTAGGCATGTAGAGGTGTGCTGAGGTGCCGCTGTTACCTGCGACCAGTTTCCACATGTCTGATCAGGTGAATGTTGAAGGGGCTGTCCGCTAGCTCAGGGTGTTGTTCAACAGGTAGAGCGTAGAACCCATCGTACCCTGTGACACGGCCCTCTGCAACCAGCTCATCCTTTTCTTTCTCAGTCCATGGCAAACTTCCGCCCTCCCCCTCCAGGACCCTCTTCTGCTCCCACAGCCACGCCCCCTGCACAGCTCGTATTCGTGCCGCCTCTAGAATGCGCGTGCGCTCTTCTTCCGGCGTTGCGCCATAACGAATGTTAAAGCTAAGCGCCCCCTGCTGGAGCACGATATCAGCGAATCGCCGCATTTCCCCTCCGACCATAGCACTTATCTGGGATACCGAGACATTCACGCCGTTCTCTAACACTCTGACTCCGCCTCCGGCTCCGCCCCCAGCCACTCCCAGATCTGCCTCCAGCGGGCCGGACTTGGTGAAATAGTGTGCGTCACGCCCCTCCACGGTGAAATGGAGGCCACGCAGGTATATAGCACCATTCAGTACGGCCGCCACGCGACGGCTGTCCTCACTCGCCACTCCGATTATCTCGGTCGCCACCACTCCATCACGGATGGCGAATTTTACACCTTTGCCAAAGATTGAAGAAAGGGCAGAGAAAATTGGCCTGCGGCCTTGGTGACCTCCGATTTTCCCATTGGCTGGCGTCATGGGGAGGCGATCCAATGAAATGAAGTTTTTCAAGTGCTTCTGAAGGTCACACTGGATGCCGAGTACAATCTGAGGTGAGGGGAGATATTGTGAAATTGTTACCATGAGTGTTGTTTGATACACTAAATTAACTCTTAAAGGAATAGTCATTATCAAATTTATCAAAAAATGAGCCAGTGCCACTGAACTGAGTCGGCGATTTGAACCAGAAAAATTAATTTGGGAACATTTCATTCAGGTTTTGTGACCTGAATCAATCATTTAATTAAAAAGATTTGATTTATGAAGTGTGATTTGTTCAACAATCTGACATTGCCGACACTTTCATGAATGTGTCAAGAAGACGTCTATCATATGGCTTCAGAAGAGTTGGAAGATAAAGCATAAGCATAATATATAGCATAATACTTTTAAGACACTTTTATTTTGTTTTTTGGTCATATTGGAACTTGACAGTCCTAACTCCTTTTAACAAATGATGACAAATAATTTTTAAGAAAACAATATCTTTAAGACTAGACTAAAAAAGACCAAAATTCTGAATAATTGTGTTGGCAATAAATAGCATGCTGTGGGAGACCTCAGCTCACCTTGCTGGTATCCCAGGTTTGTGTGCGGATCTGTGTGGCCATCATCTCATACGTTTGCTCTGTGTTCTCCACCTTTGGTTTGGGGAACCCTGGAACCACATTATGAAGCTGGAACCCAAAGAGCTGCAGCCAGCTACTGATATCTGCACAGAAACAGATACAAAAATGTTGGTTACACTTTACTTGAAGGGGTGCGCATAAGACCGACATGACACCTTCATAATCATGACATGACATGTCATGAATATGAAGGTTTTTTATTCATGTTTATGACAACTGTCATTAAATGTCATTCACTCAGTTAATGCAAAGATGACATTGTTTGAGATTTCTTTGTTATGGGCTAGGGTTAGGGGTAAGGGTAGGGGTAGGGGTAGGTCAAATAATGTCATCTTTGCATTAAAAATGACATAACTGAGCGAATGACACTTAATGACAGTTGTCATAAACATGCATAAAACCTTCTTCATATTCATGACACATGTGTCATGTCATGATTATGAAGGTGTCATGTCAGTCTTATGCACACCCCTTCAAGTAAAGTGTTTCCAAAATGTTATTATGAAAGCCTTAAGGTTTCAAGTTCAGTTTTAAATTTACTGGTCATGGTAAACAACTACACAAATAA
Source organism: Onychostoma macrolepis (assembly GCF_012432095.1). Taxonomy (NCBI): domain Eukaryota; kingdom Metazoa; phylum Chordata; class Actinopteri; order Cypriniformes; family Cyprinidae; genus Onychostoma; species Onychostoma macrolepis. The sequence continues at coordinate 5,072,025 of NC_081159.1, forward strand.
CTATTCTGCTCATGTGAATGCAATGTCTCAGAAAACAGTGAATTACATAAAAGAAAAGAACAGAAAACACAGAAAGGTTTGAGAGTGACAACTGCATTTAATGCAGTGTGACTGTGATCAAAAACATTTAGCATGAGTCCCCTGGATTCAGTGAGACTGTGTGATATATGGAACACATTGACATATTAAACAAATCTTTTTGTTTCGTGGCTCATTTTGCAGTCAACAGTACACAAGTAATTTAACAGTTAAAAAGAGCAGGGCCTCTCTAAAATGGAATTGACCCTGGGTTATGGAGATCTTGGTGTAATGCCAGCGTAGCCTTCGAACAAGACACTTGACCCTTGTTAGCTTGAGGGAGACTGTCCTAGTAATTAGTCTACAGCAAGTTGTTCGGCTCTAACTAATGAATCTCAGCTCTGCCATGTGCTATTTCTCTGCTGTTCATTTTACCTTAGGGAAATGTCACTGGCATAAAAGCACAATCACAGCTCACAAAGCCAAACCAAAAGCATGACATTTGTTTCACCTGACTGACTGTCGCTCCCCCTACTTCTAATTTCTACACAAACTACAAGTGAGTCTGTTGGACACTCCAAATTGAAGTGTGTAGCCAGTTAGGGAAAAGATTCCCTGAAGATCTTTATTTTGTTTTATGTTAAAGCTAACTTAAGCATAGTAAGCCTATTAAATACATTTATAATTAAAGGGATAGTTCACCCAAAAATGAAAATTCAGTCATTAATTACTCACCCTCATGTCGTTCCAAACTCGTAAAATCTTCATTCATCTTCGGAACACAAATTAAGATACTTTGATAAAATCCGAGAGCTTTCTGACCCTAGATAGCCAGCAACGCAACTACCACATTCAAGGCCAAGAAAGGTTGTAAGGACATCGTTAAAATAGTCCATGTGACATCAGTGGTTCAACCATAATATGAAGCTACGAGAATACTTTTTGTGTGCAAAGAAAACAAAAACAATGATTTTATTCAACAATTTCTTCTCTTCTGTGTCAGAATTTGCAGTGCGTTCACGGTAGTACCACAACATGTGTGTGCATTTCTCTGTTTGCAAACAAACCACAGTCCATCTGGGTTCTGCGTCAGAATGCCGGCTCTTGCATCAGCAGCATCACACGCATCGTGGTACACTCCGGAACACACAGCTCAGACTAACCCGGAAGAGAAGATTTGATGAATAAAGTTATTTTTGTTTTCTTTGACCACAAAAAAATATTTTTTGTAGGTTCATAAAATTAAGTTTGAAGCACTGATGTCACATGGACTATTTTACTGATGTCCGTACTACCTTTCTGGACCTTGATTGTGGTAGGATTCTTGCTGTCTATGGGAGGATCAGAAAGCTCTCAGATTTCATCAAAAATATCTTAATTTGTGTTCTGAAGATGAACGAAAGTCTTATGCGTTTGGAACGACATGAGAGTGAGTAATTAATGACAGAATTGTCATTTTTGGGTGATCTATCCCTTTAATGGTCACAAAACAAAACTTACCAGTTGTGAACTTGGTTACATCCTGTAGCTCTCCCAGAGGATAGTTGTTCCTAAATGCATACAAATTAAATGGTTTGGGATTCACACTCAGCTCCGCCCACAATTCGTGATTGGGCGTCGTCCATCTTCCAGCTACCACGTCATAGTCACGTCGACCGAGATGCACCAACCGTGTGAAAGAGTCATAAAGGCCACCCTGAAATCCGAAGACGAGTGGAAAGGTGGGATTGGAATCTCTGTAAACGTCTCCGTAGGGTGTGTACCGAATTTCCTTCACCACATGGCCACGGCTACTGAAAATTGCAAGAGGAGTTCCGGCATTGTCACATGCTATGTAGAATTCTTCGCCGCTGCTCATCTCCATTGCGATGAGGTGTCCCTGAAGGTCGTAATAGAGGGAGGTGATCTCTGAACTACTGTGGTTGTATAGGTGCGTCACCCGTGTCGGTTCCATAAGATCAGCGTAGAAGAACTGCAGCTGTGATCCATCACTGTTGCGGCTGGCCACTCTCCTCCCGAGCCCATCATAACGGTACCACACCCTCTGTCCGCTGTCCCGGTCGTAGGCGCCCAAAAGAAGTCCATTCGAACCATAATCAAAGAGTAGGTTACCTCGTAGGCGCAAGAACCCATCCTCATCTGTCCGGTACTGGATCTCTCCAAGGCGTGTGATCCGGTCACGGAGATCGTAGCGTAGCGGTGTCAAACGCGCACTGTTACCGTGACTCAGTAAGTTGATGTTTCCGTTTAGGTCGTAGCTGTAACGCCACTGTGGCCGGTCGTTTATGGCGACTGTTTGCAACTGCCCATCCGCATCATACTCGTACGCATACCGCGTGATGTTGTTGTCCACGCCGATGCGAATATCGCAATTTGTGACGCGTCCCATGCTGTCGTACTGCAGCGTCATCCAGTAGGCGATGGCCTTCAGAATCTCGTACTGAACCTCGATCACTTGCCCGTCTGGGTTGAAGATTTTAGTGTGCTTCATTGCATGTGTGGTGATGACCTGGTTCAGGTCGTAGTTGATGACGCTGAACTTTCCAAACTGCTCGATTCGTCCCGACACGTCCACGTAGCGGTAGAGGTCAATCGGAAGTGGCGTTTCGTTGATCATCGCCTGCATGCTGGTGACCCTGAAGTTGTTGTAGCTGTAGTCGAAGCGAGCATTTACCAGTCCTTCTTCACTGAAACGATATATTTGTCTACTCACCAGAGGACCTGAATCCGAGAAACAGAGAGAGAATGAGAAGTTAGCAGAGAGCCACAGAGGTGAGGTAAAACATGAGCCAGCTTTGCCACAGCGTGAGATAGAATGAACTCTCCCACTGTCAGACGACTGATTGTGATTCAAAGCGCTTTTAGATCAGCCAAGCAGGAGGCGAGTGCAAGCAAAGTGACAAAAGGAAGATTAAATGTCAGCCTGTATGTTTATTGGTGCAAGAGTATAACCTGTTTACCTGTCCAACCTCTCACCCATCTTACTTGTCTCTCTGTCTCATGGGATTATCACCTCACCTGTTTATTTGTGCAAAGATGCCATGGTGCTACCTGTCTCTCTGCTAAATGATCTAACCATTTCGCCTAGTTACTAGCTATAGCAAAACTTGTTAAACATGTGGAAAAAATTTAATTACCTGGCTTTCTGTCAATTAGCGCTGACAGTATGTATAATGTGATGGCAGAAATGTGTCAGCCGGTAAAGATAGTACTATACTATTTACACTGTGGCAGATATCTTTGCGTAGCTAATAGTGTATGTCCTTTTTAATGTATTTAAACCAAAAAGAGCACCACATTGTTATTAAAATAGAAACCACTTTTTGTTGAATTTACAGCAAAAATAATTATAGCATGACTAAGAATGGGAATTGTAAAGAATTCAATGATTACAGCTTCAATAATTCTTTTGGGAAAGAAATATTTTGAGTAAAATTGTAATTCCATTAACCATATGATAGTATCATGTTAATTAAAACTAAACACCCGGCCAGTTTGATTCACTAAAACAGAATCAACTCATTAAAGTCATTTGTTTAGGAAACAAACTACATTGACTGTTCTGGATGTTATTAATTCATTAAATTAATTAACTAACTAAATTAATTATCGACCCAAAGTAGTCTTTGGTTGGTAACATTTGTGTAAGTTTTTGATTAAAAACAACAACAACAACAACAAAAAAGAGGCATTGATACTGACATTGGTTAAAAATCATTTGTCAGACAATAAGAATAAGGAGCAGTTATCGGTTTCCAACTCTCATGATATACCATAATATAAAATTCCTCACACTGTGATACAAGATTTTGGTCACACCGCCCACCCAGCTGTCAAAGTGTCTGTCAGATGACATTGTCAAAGTGTTGTACCTGTCTGTCTGTAGCGGATGGTGCAAACGAATCCTTCATGCATCAGGTGGATGGTTTTAACAGCACCTGTTGCCTCGTCGTAGGTGAAGGTAACAAGTGTTGAGTCATAGAGGATCTCAGCCAGCCGGGCCACTCGGCTGTATTTGTAGATCACATGCCTGCCTGTGCCCAGGTACAGACTCTGGAGCAGACGCCCATCGTGGGCGTAGTCCTGTGTGAAGCTGGAAGTGGGCGAGTCGGGTGGGGTGTAGGTGTTTCGGTAGTAGCCCACAGATAGAGAGGTCTGAAGGCTGTGTCTCACCATGCTGGGGAGGGTGACCGACAGCAGACAGTCTGTCTGATCGTACTCGAACGTATAGCGGCGCTGACTGTGTAACAACAGCTGGACAGACTGAGAGAAGAAGAACCAGGGAAAAAAAGACAGAGAGAGACCATTTAGATTATATTTAAATGTACCAGTTGGCAGGTGAATCTCTTAAAAAACATGTCACATTAAACCCCAAAATCAAAAGAACACATTCTAGAAAAAAGTCAAACAAAATCAAATTTTATTTTGCTTAAAAATAGAAAATCTCATAAAGCATCTGTAAAATGTTCATTTTCAATTAAATAAATAAATAAATAGATGAATGAATACAATTAATAATACTAATTAAAAACTAAATAAAACAATTTATGTTTCAATTAGAATGCAAAAGAAAAGAAAAATGAATAAATGAATGAAAGAATAAACAAACAAACAAGTTATGATTTCTTTTATCCAATGTTTTTGACAGGTTTTTTTGAGATTCACACAGGCGTAGTTGCAGCTCTCACACACATGCAGTACACACCTTCTCCAGAAAAGTGTAGCTCCAGATTTTTCCATTGGCCCAGGTCCGTGTGATGATGCGTCCGTTATCGTAGTCTCTGCGCTCGGTCCAGTTGCCTCTCTGTATGCTGGTGACCAGACCTTCGCTCGAGTACGTTACTCGCACCTGATTGTATTTACTGGGAGACCAGAGCACAGGCCTGCCCTTGTCATCGTACTGAACCCGCAGGGTAAACTTGCGATGGTCATCGTATATCTTCCCGACCCGACTCTCTTGACTGTAATCTATGGACAACACATTCCTGTTGTGAGCCTAAGCCAGAGAAGGGGATGAGAAAGAAGGCAAAACTTATGATCTTATTATATTAGAGTACACAGAAACATGTGTGCAATAAAACTGGCTATAAAAGAAGAAAATTTCTTTCTCAGGGGCACAGAGGGAGACAGGGTTGCTGTTACAGCCAACGTTATTCAGCAGATACATCAATGAATTGACAACGAGTCTGGAACAGTTTGAAGCTCCTGATTTCACTCTGTGATTCCGAGATCAAATTCCAGCTCTATGCAGATGAATCGCTTCGGCCGTCTCCCACTGAAAGAGGCTACCGCAGAGTCTGGACCTTCAAGAAGATTTTGCTCCCATAAAAAGATAATGTCCCATAGAGATATCTGTTAGAATTTGGCTGAATATATTAGAATAAGTAATTGAGCCGGCTGCCCTTTATGGCAGCGAGGTGTGGCGTCCACTAACAAATTAGAAATTAGGCAAATGGGAAAAACATCCAACTGAGACCTTGCATGTAATATTCGGTAAAAAATATCTTAAAAGTAAATGGGAACACCACAAGTAACACATGCGGGGAGGAATTAGGCCAATAACATTAATTCAGTGATCCCCATATCATTATAAAATCCTGCAATGAGACGAGTTGAGTAAAGAAAACAGAACCCTCGCTGAGCTGGTCCTGAGCTTTAAAATTAATTGTACTAACATACACATGCCCCCTGCGACCAGAGTAATTCTGAGCCTAATTAGAATAAACCAAATTACAAACATAAGCAAAACATGGTTATATGACATTTGGAAACCCAAACAAAAGTAAAATGCAATGCTGTCTGGCCCTAAAAATACTGCACTATGGCAGACTTTTTGTGCTGCCTTCAATCCAACTAGCATAGTCAGAACTTCCAACTTCTTGAAGCTGGACTTCCAACTTGGAATAATCCACATCTGACTTTGAAAGAAATAAAGCACTGTCCACTGTGTCAGAAATATATACAGTATATATATATATATATATAAAAATATAAAACACCTCAGGTCAGGTTCAAGCAGCACATTGTGTCTTAGCCTGTCACTATATGAGGGACAGTGAGAAAATTACATTGTCTCCTTTTGTCTTTCTTTCACATGAATCTACTTGTAGATTTTTTAGTTACTTTTTAGATGCTTTTAGCTTTTCTAATTTATTATATCAGCTATCAGCAATCAACTACTGTTACAAACACTCTAACTGTTTCTCTATAATTTAAAACAATTAAATATATACTGTACCATCTTAGGAAATTAGGAATTCTATACAGCATAAATATTTCTATTTACAATGAATGCTGTTTTTCTAAACGTTCTATTCATCAAAGAATCCTGAAAAAGATGCATTACAGTCTCCACAAAAATGTATAATGATAATAAATGTTTCTTGAGCACCAAATCAGCATATTTGAATGATTTCTGTAGGATCAGGTGACACTATAGACTGGAATACTGATGCTGAAAAGCTTTGCCATCTCAGGAATAAATGATATTTTAAAATGGAATTCAAATAGAAAAAAGTTATTTTAAATCACAATAATATTTAACGTTTTAATGTTTTTTTAATGTAATTGTTATTTGTAGTGCCTATAAAGCACACTAATACTGAATCTGCAACCAAGAAGTGAAACTGAACAGAGAAAGAGTGAATATTAGAAAGAATGAAATAGAGAAGAGAAAGATTTATGGAACTTATTTGAAGGGGAAGTTGGAACAGTGTGTGAAATGCAGGGTATAAGGCTGTGCAGTGCCTGTAATAGGGTGTATATTAGAGAGTGTAGGTTAGAGTCTGTTTCTTCGATCTGAACTACACCAAAGTCCCTTTAAGGAAAGTCAGTTAACTCTGCGGCCATCTTGGCAACATCCTGGGCAGGTATTAGTAGTCAGGAAAGTAAACTTGAATAGGGAAAGATCAAAAGACAAAACTATTTTTCAAGCTTAAGTTTCAATAACATGTCAAATCACCAATAAAATAAATATCCAGTTTGACTTCTGTCAGAGCTTCCCCTTGCCATTTTAGGTAGAAAACGTACACGTAAAATCAAATAAATAAAGTTTGCTTTAATGTAGAGTATCAAACAAAATAACACAATGGTGTTAATTAAAGCTCAGTGTAGCACCATTATGAGAGGCAGAGGTAAGATTAGTACTCTTCATTTAGAATGACCCAGGTTCAATTCCAAGCAGGAATAAATAAATTTATCTTTTTAATAAATTAAGATAGAACAATACTGTGGCAGTAGTAGAATAACGGGAGTCGGGATCTCATTTGGTTCCATTTGAGTTGACTTGACCTCAGTGATTAATGCTGCATTTGCTGTGACAGCTCCACTTGAATCTAATCACGTGCTAACTACGACTGTTAACATAACCTAAAAAACCCAACTGTTCAGCACAAAGGTGAACACAAAATAATGACTGCATTTTAAAATAAGAGCAATCCTAAATTAACAAGGATTTCTAATTTTACTCTCTCGTTCCGTAAACATCTCACAAAACTATGTATGATACACTTGGGCATCTTAGGAAATTTCAGATGGAAAATCATACTGTGCTCCTGTGCATGACATGCTATACCTTGGTCACCCTACCCAGAAAACACATTATTCTCAGTCTGCATTCATATGCTGCGTGTGTGTCTGTGTATTACCCTCAGTCTCCGTTCATATGCTGTGTAATTCCCTTTGGCCTGTTCGCGTCTCTGTCTCCACTCTATCAGGCTGTGAGCTGGTTCCCCCGGCAACGTGATGTTGCACCTTCCGACTGTGGGATGGACGAGGCCTGCCGATGCTCCTGGCAGCAGCCCGGATGACACAGTTGGTTCAGTACTGAGATTAACGTCCATCCCACTGGCATACGTCACCCACAGAGAGCCGTCATCTCTAACGCCGTACACACTAACAGAGTGAGCTGGAAAGAAACAAACAGCTTCATAAGATTTAAATGCACTATATTTATTACGTGAAATTAGGATTGGGCAAAATATGGCCAAAATCTTAAATCACGATACGAGTAATTTTATTTCACAGAAACTATATATAACAGAATAGAGTTATTTTTGCTTTAAATAAGGACTTTATGATACCAACATTTTTGATAGCATAGAAATGTTATCATTCTTGTCACCAGTGTCAATATCACAAAAAACTAGCCTAAATCAAGCTCAGTGAGCGATTAAATAAGAATAAGAAACTAATTACAAGCAATAAGACAAAAGAAAAAAGAAAGAAATAAAAAATGGTACATACATTGTATAAACTAATCAAATGTATAAAACACTGCATATTCTTCACTGTGTAAATTAAATATATATATTTCTTCTTATTAAAGTTACAAAAGTGATTTAGTCAAGAGCAGTGAGAGATTTTCTCTCTTTTGTTGTTTGATTAGCATGAATGACAGACAACAGGAATATTAGACTGCTGTCACTTTAAGAGCTGCCCGGATCCAAAATACTGTTACACATGTGTCTCAGACAGTGCGCACATATAGCAAAATTAGTTATCTTTCACAGCTGATTGCATTTCAACAGTTTAAAATCACTTTTTAAACCTCAGTGCTTAAAAAACACATGCAAATGGTACTTTTTCATGACACGTTGTACTACAACGTCATGTGAGCGTGTAACCACGATAGAGACAATAGTCCAAAATCTCTACCTGTTGAAAAATTTCTACCGATTAATTGTGTCTACCAGTATATCGTCCAACCCTACATGAAATAATGACAGAATTTTTTTTTGTGAACTGTCCCTTTAAATGTGGCTGGAGTCTTCAAATACTTTTTGGGGCGAACTATATCTGACATTATGACAAAAACTAATCTGTAGATTCACACACATACACTCTCTCACCTTGTCGAAGTGTGTACATGGTGTTATCCGCAGAGTGGTTTGTAATTATAATAAAGTTTTCTCTGTTCGAGGCAGTGGCTTCCACTCTGACAGCTTTCTCCATGTTTCCATGGAAACTGCTGACCTCTCCAGTTGGCAAGGTCACGTTGATGAGGTGTCCGTCAGAGTTATACCTGCTCATAAACACACTTTCTGTTAGTTTGTGTGTGTGTGTGTGTCTGAAAGAGAAAGACTGTATTAAAGTTTAAATGAATGAGTGTAAATGCATGTACATGTAAGGGATTTAAAAGGGGTCATATCATGCATTTTTTATCATTTTATTTTCCCCTGACGACATCTGAAACTCTAGTCAAGGTTTTGTGTCATAATTTAGTTTTTAATGACAATTTTCCATTCTCTCCGTGACCCTTACAACAGCAGTAAACAGGCAGTTTTTTGCTGCCGTGCCTTTAAGACCTTTGTGTAAACGCCCTCTTCGCATGTGAAATGAGAAACAAGGCTTTGCTTCACTTAAATGCGGCCTGGGTTTGCTGTTGGGTCCAATATAGTTCATGCTGCTGAATTCTTCAATAACGGCCTCTTTGCAAAGACTGAATTACATTGTGACAGGATCATAAAACAATCCACTGAAATGTGCTGAACTGTGAAGGTGGAACTGAAATGATCAGAGACCTTGTTAAAAATAAACTTGAGTCACACTTTCCTGCAGTTACAATCTAAAGGATGTTTTTTATTGTTAGTTATTAGGGTTGTTCCGATTCCGATACTAGTATCGGAAATTCCACCGATACCACAAAAAAATCTGGCATCGGTATCGGCGAGTACTTGAATCCATGTACCGATCCAATACCATTCTTAAACAAGATCTATAGTTATGCGCGCTAGCTTTGCTTAACGCTGCAAAACGGAAATCAATTCTTCTTCGCTGCTCAGAATGCAAACACAGGAAGTTGTGCACAAGCAACCACTATTTAGAGCAGCAAAGAATAAATACAAACGTGGTAGCACATTGCCAGTAAATCACTCGCATATGCCACTAAATCTTCACCCTGGGCGACTAAATAGTGTATAATATTAGCCACTGGCTAATAAATGCTCAGATTATACTCGCCAGTGTGTGAGTTGGAGGCTATGTATAAGTTTAGCACAGATATATTTTGACTCGCTGAGCACTCTGACTGAGCACTTCAGAGTTTCACTCTCAGTCAAGCGATCTGGACTATTTTTCAATGCATCTGAATGAATGCGCAGCGCACCTGTATAGTTGTTATTCGATCTACGTCATCAATGTTCGCGGCGGCCATGTTGTTGACATAGAAACCACGGCAACTGTCAGTCTGTCAATTGACAAGCGAGGCAGCTTCGGTATTATCCATGGTATTATCGCTGTATTTTTTTTTAAACAGCGCGATGGTGTGTCGTGTAATACACGGCTGTTCTAACAGCAGCAATAAGAACCCCGGAGTTACCGTAAGCTCTAGTGTGAAGTGCACGACTCTCCGTCGCTTTGCTTTTTTCCTCACACGCAAGAGAGAGAGAGAGAGAGAGTCTTACATGTAGCGCGTCAATTCTGCTTGGTATGTAAACGATATTCTTTGTTGTATTTTCCTGTAAGAATAACGGAGTTCCTTTTGAATTCTTCAACTTTTAAGAACTGCCGGGTTCTCCGGTAGTAGGCGGGGCTAATGCGTAAGCGACAATCTCATTGGCTGGTGCTCACCTATAATCGTCCCTGGTTTGATTTCAGCAAATCAGTTCAAGCGAACGCAGACAACGTGATTAATATTCATGAACCCAGCAGCTCGTTAATCCTTAGTGCGTTTTATATTGTTCTTAGTAGAATTCATAGTATGATTATTATCTTATCAGTATTATTGATAGTTCCCCCCCCATTTTTTAGAGAAACACTGAATGACCAAAAAAGCACCACCACCAGTTCAGTTAAAATGACTGTATTCATAGTTAGCAAGTTTTAATTCTAATTGCTTAAGTTATATCATTAAATAATACTCGATTATCATAATACATTTATAATGCTTGACTGACTGATGTTAAGAGTGTACTTTTAGATATTTAAATAGATGTGCCATTTTCCAAACATTATATATTATATTTTTTTGTTTACTCGCCAGATTATCTATCTATCTCTATCTATGGTGAAGCACACCATAAAATAATTGTATCTCTTCATACAGGTCTAGTAGTACATACAGCTGTATAACCAGATACACACCCAGGTATCGGATCAGTACTCGGTATCGGCCGATACCCTGAGCCTAGGTATCGGAATCGGTATCGGGAAGGGAAAAAGGGTATCGGAACATCTCTATTAGTTATACACAAATTGGAACATCAGTATCTTTTTTTTTTTTAAGTGTCTACTTAGTGTGACTGTGCAGGTAAAAAAAAAAAAAATAAATAAATATAAGTATAATTAATTAAGTATAATTTAAATAAAGTATAATTAATGTACTCATGACATTCTGACACACTATACGTATGTTTTTATTTGTCTAGTTACATTTTATTTATTGTTAATATTTATGAAATCAATAAAGATAATGTAGAAAAAATTGATCTTTTTGGACTGAAAAGGAATTTTTGATGTGTTAAAGTTACAAGTCACTTACAAGCCAAATGATTAAGGAAATGTAAAATTTTCATGACATGATCACTACGGTAATGATTTAGGGTAAAACTTTATTTTAGGGTGACCTTGTTACACATTACATGTACTTGCTATTATACGAACAATAAATTATGCAAGTAACCCTAAGTCAAACCCTAACACCACTAACCATATAGTAAGTACATGTAGTTAATTAATATTACTCAGTACTTAAATGTACAATTACACTGTAACAAGGAAATAGTGTAACCCACTTCTCCATTAACTAGCTGCTAATTAGCATGCCTATTATTAACATATTGGCTGTTTATTAGTGGCCTTCTTATAAAGCACATATTCTACATCTCTAATCCTACCCAATACCTAAACTTAACAAATACCTTATTAACTATTAATAAGCAGAAAATTAGGAGTTTATTGAGTCAAAAGTCATAGTTAATTGTTTGTCAACAGCGAGAATTGGACCTTAAAATAAAGTCTGATCATCATTTCAAATGCAGTAGTTTTGTGAGGAGCTTCTTTATCTAATCCTGATTCCTGTCAATCATAATGTAAATGTATACACAAACAGTGGATTATCTCACTGCTGTGACAATTCTCCAGCATCCCACCAACCCTGAACTCCACCTCTACCTCTATTCATTCATTAGTAACTTCATTATTAAGTAGTCCGAGGGTTCTTAAGAGCTTTATTCAAGTCTCAGGCTGCAGTCCTGTCTTTGACAGCAAGCCAAATCTGTTTACCTTCATTATACGCAGGGATTAGTGAACTCATGAACACTGTGCTAAGCACACAGGACACAGTCCTATCCAACCGTAGTTTCCTTTGATGGACTTTTTACTTTGTCTACATTTGAAAGAAAGTAAAGTCTGAAATCACCTACAAACACGGCAGCTTAAACAGCTTATTTAATACACTAAATGTCGAAATGAAAATTACATAAAGGTTACGACAGAAAATATCATTAAGTCAGTCTAAAAGTCAATGCAAAATGACAGAAAGAAAAACATGTGGGGTGTGAGATACATTATAAAGGTGAATGTGAAAATCCGCTGATGCGCCACAGAGGAACAGATGACTTGACATTTGAATCTGTGTGGACAGCGAGTCATGTGATATAACGAGTGGGTGAAATCGTTCTGACATGTTTCATTTCTCTTTTTCTCCATTTCTAGAGTAGTTTTTAGAAGTAAACAGCTCCAGCTCGTCTTCACTGCCCCTAATTTATTTATGCCTTATCAATGTCAATGCCAATTTATTTCATATACTTGCGTCTGGCCACCCACACCGATGTATAAGAATAAAAGCTTTTCATTTGATGAAGCTCTTGAGCTTTCAAAGGCCTGCAGTTTAGATCAAGAGACATCAGCCGCCGTGTTCTCCTCTACTCAAAATGTTGAGTCTGCCTGAAATGCCGGTTTCTTCCTCATCTACTTAAACATCTTAGGGCCTTCTTCCTTCCTTTCCTTGCTCACTGGGGGGTTGTAAGCCACTATTTTTCTTCTTTATTTTTCTATTTTCTCTAAAGCTGCTTTGGAACAATGTGTATCGCAAAAAGCGCTATACAAATAAACCTGATTTGAAAAGGGACTAAATGGATTGACTGTGCAGGGATAAGCACCTAATCCACATGGTTTACCATACTGGATTCTCATTAAAACTCTACTGTAATCTTGTTCTAAAACTATATTTCTGCATTTTCTGAAGAAAATACGAGCGGAGCGGTTACTATGCGGTTGCTAAGGTGTTCTGAGTGGTAGGAGAAACAGTGATAGTGATGCTCACCTTAGCAAGCACAACTAATATGGCTATGTGTCAAAAATTAATGAGCTGCCTACCTAGACGCATTTTTGGGCATCATAGGTGCATTTGAACATTTGAATCGATCATTCGAACGCCTTCGTCTCGCCTCACTGGTTGCCAGAAGCTTTCACCAAGACACTAATGCATGCATATTGAGCAGCCTCTCACTTTCGCAAATCAAATCAACGGGCACAAAATCACTTTCCCGAAATTTCACTATTCCTCAATGGTGGAATGATCTTCTGAACTCCCTCAAGTTCCTCGGCACATTCAAAAATGTCTGTATTAGGGGTCTCAAACTCAAAATGATTTTCAGGTGGAGGGCCAGCTGTAAGTGTTTTTACAACCATATAATCTTAGTAGAGATATTCATCTTTTCCTTACACCTAGATGTGCATGTTTAGTTGACTAATGATGCCTGAGATTGTATTCCTGCAATTTTCTGTTTACAGATCAGTCAGGTACAATAACTGGCCCATTAAAAGACCAGAAACATCACAAGCTGGCTTTGATTTAGCATTTGACTCAATGCTATTTTTGCACTAACTCTTTTTAAAATTAAATAAATAAATAAATAATCTACTTGCTATTCTCACTTTGCTATTCTCGCTTTCATCTCTATTCTAGCTTGAATTTTTCTGAGCAATTCTAGAACTCTGAATTGCAGTACTTCTCATGCAATGATTCATTTTTGTTGTATTCCTCATTTGTAAATTAATTTGGATAATGGCTAAACGAACAACTCTAAAAGGTAAAACGCCTTTATAAAAAATGAAAATTCCCCAAAACAAAGTTTAGAAAGGCAGCTAGGTTTTGAGACACAGCCTATCTGATCAGAAGAATAATAATAAAAAAAAAGAAAACTTTTTATCTCAAGTCATTACTGCATGCATATCAGATCTAAGAAATTTCCCTGTACCAGGGGCGCTTGTTGACGAGTTTGCAACACCTACGTTGGCGCATATTCTGCTTTGAGGTATGTTTCTGAAATATTCAGTACTTATTACTTCTGGATGAGGGAACTGATCAAAGTCAACACACCATTTCCGCTAATTCCTTCGGTGTTGTGTGCAGAACAGAATGTTGCAACATAATTTAAATAAGCTTCCCCTCTGTTGCTGAATAAGCTACAGGCTTACAGAATTACATATCAACCCATTTAAAAATGATAAACAAATAGATTAACAAAAATTCTAACAAAAAATTTAATCAATCAACATTAGGTAATACATTTTCATAACAGTATCATGAACTAAAAAACTATCTTTTTACTTCTTTTATTATTTTAGGTTCATGTTAATTTTAACATTTCAGTAATGCAATATAATATATAATATAATATAATTGTATTTGTTCCAATTTTCTGTTTTGTTTCCTTTTTGCTTAATTAATAAATGCTGTTAAAATGTATTGTTTATTGTTAGTTCATGATACCTAATGCATTAAATAATATTAACGAATAGCAATTGTAAATTGTTATCACTCCAGAAATATTGCTTTCTGTTATTATCATGTGCAATTGTGTTTTAATTCTATTAATCATAATTAGTTAATGCAATTTTGCTAATATTAATATGTGGTAAACTAACAAAAGACAGAATTTTTACTGCATTTATTATTCCAGGTTAATGTTAATTTTATCACATATAATGCATTTAAATAAATTAATAATAACCTGTTTTAACACAGTAAATGTTGTTACAAATGGTTGCTTATTGTTAGATCATGATATCTAACGAATTAACTAATGTTAATATATAAAGAACTACCATTGCAAAAAATACTGCTTTCTGTTTACTGCTTGTGCTTTTGGCTATCATTAGGCTTCACAGGACATGTATTAAACCAAACTATGATTTTTGTGCTTCTCCCGCGAACCACAACGTTTGAGTATGCACTAGTATGCACCAGCAGGGGGCAGTGTCTCACAACAGACTGAACACAGGGAGCCAGGCATGTGATCTGCCTCAACACTACACCATGAGCTGCATGAAAACGTGTAGATGTGTGTGTATGTGTGTGTAAACACAGTGTGTGAAAGGTCACCGAGTTGATCAAACAAAAAGGAGAGAAAGAGAGAGAGGAAAAGAAGCCCCTGACATTTTCACACTAAATTAGAACTTGCAGCTCAGTCTCACAAATCCCTGAAAATGCCCATGCAAACAGTTTACACTCACACATACACACACACGCACGCGCACACACACTCGCAGGTACCCGGGCTCTTTCATAGTGAAATCAGAAGAGGATACAGAGTTCTTTTCTTTATTGGATAGATTAAGGCTGAGTGATTTTCATTGCAGCAGAAAAACACGCAGCTTGAGAAATCGAACTGCTGCACTCCTTCAAACGATCTCAGGTAACACTGTCGATCAGACTGTATTAGATTATTTTCCTTCTGATAAAGCGTGATTAGATTAGATGCAGGTAAAGATTAATCTATGCTGGGAGGGAATTTTGTTTTATATACAGTACAGCAGAAACTTGCTACTCTTCCTGCTAATAAAACAGCTTTAGACTATCAGAGTGTGCAAGTGAGGCTGTGTGGCAGCCGAAATAGACTCTAAAGGAAGCAAAGACAGGATATGACACACCAAAACGAAGACAGATCGCACTATCACGCGCGCCTATAAATCAAGCGATGCAGCGCACTCTCCTGATGAGAGAGAGACAGACAAAGGGAGAGTAAAAGAAGGGCATCACTTACTCGTAGACAGTAGTCCAGCCGTTCTCATTGCTGATGGTGGCGAGCAGCCCCGTGTTGCCGTAGTAACTGAGCTGTGCGAGGTCGTGCGCGAGAGCCGAGATGCGCTTCAGCATTCCTGCGTTGCTGATGGTCAGCCAGTAAACCTGGCCGCCCGGGGCCACGAGCCACAGGGGCACGCCATTAGCATCCCGCCGCAACTGCGCTATCGTGCCCTCCCTGTTTGCTATGCTGCTCAGGTGGCCCTCGGGGGTGTATGTGAAGTTAAGCAGGTAGTCCCCCGTCACCAGGCTACGGGTGAACAGGTGAGTACCGTTTGGACTGAACAGATAGAGCTCTTGGTCTGCAACCGAGGTGAGCTCGTACAGCCCCTCGGGAGTGAGCTGAGGATGGTTAGCCGCGAGCCGGCGTATCCGCACGTTTCCGAGGTCGGCGATGTAGAGGGAGCCATTAGGAGAAACCGCCAGAGACGAGGGAGACTTCAGCTTGGCGTCACGAGCGTATCCTCCATCACCTGGGGACAAATTTGTGGAGAGAATGAGAAAAAGGAGCAGAAAGAAATGGAAGTCTAGTTCATTAGGCATTCGGTGTTGGGCTTAACAATTAACCCTCAGAGACCCGCTGCAGTAAAATTGCAACACTTGTCTACAGAAGTTAAAAAAGAAAGATTTTTCAATAATTAAACCTGCGTGCAACAGCAGCTCAGACTCTTACATGTGTCATAGCAACACGTTTGGCAGGGAGATATGTACAAATTGAATCTCCCAGCATGCTACTGTCACACAACAAGCTGCCTACTGACACGCTGCTGACTGGCTTGGATCAAATGCAGCAAAAAAGTAATTGGCTCCCAAAAAAGCACTGGACTTGTAATATATAGAAATAATATAGAATATTTTGCATTTTTCATTTCACAATTGAATGGAATAAAAAGAAAGAAAATATACTTCTAACACTGGTCAGTAAATGATTTTTTCTTTAATGATTTGACAGGAGGCCCTTACGCTCACCAAGGTTCCTTTTATTTGAAAAACTGTAAAAACAGTATTGTGAAATATTATTGCAATTTTTATCAATTGTTTTCTTCTTAAATATATTTAAAATGTAATTTATTCCTGTGATGGCAAAGCTGAATTTTCAGCTTTCATTCACTCTCTTAAGATCCCTTAGAAATGATTCTAATTTTAATTTTGGAAATGTGATAGACTGTTCATTAGAGACATTTTTATAAATAGAAATCTTTTGTAGCACTATAATTCTAAATGTCTTTGCCACGTTTGATAAATTAATACTTTCCTTCAAAAGAAAAAAACCTGAAAAAATTCTGAACGGTAGTTTATGCACCTACCGAAAGGAAAAAATGTCTTGGACTCATGATGTGGTACACATACACTAAACAGCGTCATTTCTCCTTCATATAATTACATAAGTAGGGCAATAAACAATATTAAGTATACAAAAATATATATAGAGAGAGACAATTGAGTAAATCACGGATAAACTATTCCTAATGATTTTCAACGTAGGCAAGTAAAACATTAGTGAGTTTAAGAGGGCCGCTCTCAGACAAACATACTCAAGTTTCAGCTGTCTACCTTACTAGAAAGGCTTTTACAGAAGTCAATGCAACTGCACTGTAGGCTTGTATGCATTCGGAAGTAATTCTTCCAGGATTATGAAATTTTAGAGAGTGTCAGAGGATTGCTTTGAAATTAACATATCTGAATTTCAGCCTCCTAGCTTGCTGGGAATGTTGCTCAAGAAAGCCAATTTGTATACTTTATTATAACACTGGTGAAATTTTGCTACCTTCAAATCCCAGTGTTGCAATTTTTCAAAACTCACCCAAGACAAAATCAGCATTAAAAATTCATCATTTTTATAACCAGTGGCTTATTAAAAAAAGGTTTGACATGGAAAAATAACACAACATTAATATGAATAACCCAAAGGAAAATCACTGCATTTAGCAGATTTGGTGCACGTTTATCTCACCTGAGAAACACTCGCAGTTAGGGTCAATCTTACAATCACATTCACTGGTCGCCCCCGCGATTATGACCATTTCTCCATTTGTGGAGACCTCTTGTATGCGGCTGTGCTTCCGGTCGTCGGTTTCGGCGATGTACAGAGCCCCCTGGTGGCTGACAGCGATAGCTTTCGCTCCCTCCAGCACGGAACGCACCGCTGTTTTCCCCAGAAGAACCGGTTCAATACTGGCCATGGGGCAATGGATGGGTCGTCCAGCAACCACACGCACCTGCTGGGATTCGCTCACCTGGAGCACAAGGTTATTATCGAGAACGTAGAGAGAGTTATCCAGCGGACTCACTGCCAGGTCTGTGGGCCACTCTAAACGCACCTGTGGATACACAAATGTATATTATTAACTGCTATGAATGTGAAAAGTGTGATTTTCATCATGACAGATTTCACAGCCACTCTCATCTGCTCATGGCCCATTCAGATGTACTCTCTCCAGCTGACGTGAAGGACAGCGAGTTATCTCATTTTGACTATTATTATTATACAGATTTACATGTAACATCAGTGGGCAGGACTGTTTTACATTATATATACAGGGAAGAGATGAAACAGGGAGAAATGTGAAGTACCAAACAAGTGAAGAATTGATATCATACTGTGTCTTGTATTGTGTGGACATGGTTTGGATTTACAAAATCTCAAAGCGAGCAGAAAAATATTCTCCGCAAACTGTGTTGCACGCCGGTCATCTGGAGGTGGAAAAGCCAAAATGACTTTTCACCACTGGAGGTGGAAAAATCTCTTTTACCAACAAAAAATGAAGTATGCTAAACTATGAGAGCCAAAAGATGCACCCCGCCTCCACTGATCCATTTAACAACATTAGTTTTGCTGCTTTGTTTCTTGTGTTTCGAAATCTAGTGATACATAATAAGGCTGCTTTTGCACTGATCCTAGACATATTTGTTATGAATATACACCAAAATATAATGAAAAATATTATACATATTGAACAATACAATGATTGTATATGTATAAGTATCTTATTAGAAATTACATTATGCATCATTTCTAACATTATATATAATATTACATACACACTCACACACAGTAACACATACACAGTATATATATTTTTTGATGTGCACCTACTGAAAATACATAGACCAAATAATCCAATGAGATGCAGTACCTTTCATTTAAAAAGTATTTAACTTAATTGATTATTTAAAAAGTATTAACACGTTTAAACAATATTTTACAATTAATACACATAAAATATATTAAGTTAAGTGAGTGAATATTTAGAAAAAATGAACTATGAATCATTTTTTTGTTGCTTAAAATAATGTAAAAAAATGCAGCCATTCACAGTAAGTCTATGGTCTACTGTCATTAAAATAACCATGTGGACTGCGGTCTGATCATATAACGCAGGGGCAAGGAGCAGTAGCACTGTTCGAGTCTGGAGAAAAAAAAAATACCCCCTTGGCTATCTACACCCATGATATTAACCATTTCCCTGTTAAATTTCCTGTAAAAATAACTACATTGTGATATATACCATTACAGTGATAATATTTTAGTCATAGCACCCAGCCCTGATGTGCAGCCAGGTACAAAAACCACATCTTGGTTGTGTGTGTGTGTGTGTGTGTGTCCGCAGCTGCCCGACAGCCGGACAGTATTGAGTGTGAAGTGTGTCATATCCCAGGCATGCTGGGAATTATGCAGATTTCAGTGCTTCTTTTACCCAGTGGCCTGCAGCACCTCATTTCCCCTTCTCTCTCTCTCTCTCTCTCTATCTCTCCTCACTGTCTGATTCTTATTCACATACAACACACCCCGCCGGATGAACTGTGAAGAAGTGCAGTGTGTGTGTGTGTGTGTGTGTGTGTGTGTAGATGGCAGTGAGAGAGAGCGAGAAAGAGAGCGAGAGAGAATGAAAGAGAAATCAAGGGACAGTCTGCCAAAAATTGATGCTATTCAGAAGCGGGAAGAATTGTATCTGACTTTGAAGGGAGAGCGGTCCTGCAGATTTAATGAGGACACACTAAGTTAAACTGCAGGGGGAGAGAGAGACAGAACGAGAGAGTAAAATAGATTTTTAAGAGCACTTTAAAAGAAAGACGTGGAATTGCCTTATGTTTGAGAAAGGCTTTACGATTTTAGTGTTCGAAATGGATAGAATAGAAAAAGGCAGAAACCTCAAAGGATGGAGAGAGAAAGAGAGGGAGAGAGATAAAAGAAAAGTAAGGATGTTGCTGCAAGCTGTATAATGTAACTCTGTAGCACCAGAGAGACCTTCGGTATCAGCACTTTCTCACTCTTGAGGTGAACAGTGAAAAGTGTGTGTGCGCGTGAATCCTGTGGAGCTGAAGGAAAAGGTTGAAAGAAAGAGAGCGAGAAGGAGGGAGAGTGAGGGTTGGTCGAGACTCTCGCTGTGTGGGGTGTGTATGAAGGGTTTCCTTCATCTTTCAGCTCCTCAGCTTCTGCGTGCTGTTATTCACTTCATTTAAGCGAGCGTTTGAGAAGACATACTGACAGATCATTTTTCTGATGTCTGCACGCAAACAGAAAGTTAAAAGCGTGCGTGACGGCCTTTAACAAGTTAAGCGGTTATTAAACTGACAGAGGTAGGCCATATCTAAGAAAGATCTTATAAAATGTACAGGACTGGGTAAAAGTATTAATTTTTCCAATAAATCTCAAACCTAATTTAAACATTCCCATATTGATTCTCAAAATCAACAACATTACCTTTTTTTAGTGTTTGCTGTATTTGCAGAACATCCGAAAAAACATATTTGTATTGTGTTCTGCTCAACTAACTCACAAAAATGCATTGTTTGGGCCCTGTTGTCATATTTTAAAATGAATATTTTTATGTAGTTCCCTGCATTGTGTTTTGCACTGCTTTTCAGCGGCGGTGTTGAATCTTTGGTGACATGGCAAAAGAAATCATGTCTTTCCTGACTTGTGAACATGACTTTGCAGTCTGTTTTGAACGTGCTGCAACAAAAACACTATGTAAATAACGGCAAGAAAGTGTCTTTCTATTGAGTTATACTTGTGGGGCAAAAACAGACATACAACATGATCAGTGTAGCCTGACTAACAAACATGTAATGGTTATTTTTTGGTGAAAGAACAATATATAGTGTGATCAGAGTTAATCTGAATAATGAACAATTTAATCTTTTGAACAGATGTTTTTTTTTGCTAATCAGAAACATATTACATGACCAGTGTAGTCACAAAAATAGATTTGTATGGGATGGTTTTATTTAGTGAATTAACAACAGAGAGTGTAACCAGTTTAGTCTGCTTCATCAACAAAATTTCTGAAGTTATTTTCCATAAATCAAAAACATACAGCTTGACCGGTGTAGCCCAAATCACAAACAATTCTTTTTTGTGAATCAAAACATACAGTGTAGCCCAAAACAAAAGTGAGTCGGTTCTTTTAATCAATAATGGTTTTAACGAATTAACAGTTTAATAAAAGATGATAATGTTGATTTTTTTTAATATGATGGCAAATGGACACTGTAAGTGAAAAATATATACCCAAATATATCAGTGTTTCCCCCCGCCCCCTTGAAGGTCAAGTTAATTTTATTTAATTTTATAGAACTGCTCTGAGAGTCACTTCATGAGCATTTTACCGTTTCATTTGAGTAAAACTATCCTCATATCACATACACACAGAAATGTAAAGGTATTCACGGCAACCCATCAAAATAAAAGTTCGGTTTCACTTGAAGACATTGCGGCAGAAATATATTACTATTGTTCAGTAGAATGTACATAATAGGCTACTACTCCTACTAAAATGATTCAAATCTCATTTTTAAGGAATAATCATACAATATTTCTTCAGTGCTTTAATTGTAATTTTAAATCCCCTTTATTTTCCAAAAAAATAAGATTTGTTTAATTTTCATTAATTAAAAGATAAATTAAATGAATGTTTTATGCCTTAAAAATGTAAATACACAACACAGAATTTCTGAGGGAAAAAATCATAAGGCTATTGTAAGAATAAATTAAACTTGTTTTTATACTTTCAAATAATTAGACATGCTAAAACAGAATTTGGTAACAATAAAACATATAGTTGGAAAAAATAAAACAAGTAATTTTTGTTAAACTTTTAATAAATTGATGTTAAATTGTTTAAGTTTCATGATTTTAATTAATAGGACATGCTTTTTGATTAATTCAATTTAATTTGACCATTAAAAAGATGTCCAAAAAAATTAAAACGGAAAAAACGGCCATAAACCTAGGGGAAACACTGTATATTAAAACATAGTTGACAGCTTGTGAATTAAAAGTGAATCAGGAAATCTACATTGATATCTAGTCCTAAAGAGGTACAGTCAACATGAAAAATGTACCGTATTTATTTTTGTACACTAGTATGTATTTGAAATCTGCCATTTTGCTTCATACATCTACTGCAAAATAACCTTGGGACCAGCGGATTAAAAGTAATTGCAAAAATATCTAAGAAAAATGAAGTTAGTTCTGAGAAAAGGTCAAGTATTACTTGTTTGCAGAGGCCACTTGGCTTGATATTTTGTTTCTAATGCAATGACATTCATACATTACTTTAGGTTCATTCTAAATGCTTTTTGGAGCCATTGTATGTAAATTTGCACGAGTGTGTGTGTTTTGTTCACCTGGCTGATGTCCATTCGAGAGTCGCAGCTGATTGGCTGGGAGGATGTGAGTCCGTTTGACCCAATGATGGTTGTTATCACTCCTTTGTCATCAATCTTACGGATCGTTGATCCGTCAACAAAGTAAATGAACCCGTGCTTGTCCACTGCGATACCTGCAGGACAACAGGATACACACAGTCATTTCTCTCCATCTCTTTCAGTTTTAATGTGCTTTATTGGCGTAACAAATAACGTTACATTTGCACTGGTGATGCAGTCACAGCTTCACGGTGCAATGAAGAAAGACGAGTTTCACCGTCTCAGCCAGTATATTCCTCTGTGTGCAATCATTCTGTTCACATCATCTTAAATATATGCAAATTATCTTATATATGCAGATTTATGCGAAATGACATCGGATATGCAAAAGAATCTGGTATTTCTTTTCATTGTTCATCCAATTTCTCTCTTTCATTTGTCTTGTTCTATTCGAATGCTTGCAAATCACCTTGAGCTGTGCAAGGCAACTCGGTTTTACATTTAAATCGAACGATGCACAAACATACATTGTTACAGTTTAATTAAAACTGATCTTTAGCACAAATATACCTCCAGGCCACTAACATCAGGAAACAATCGCCACCCTCATTGCTGTCAAAGACTTCATTGTGCTTTATTGTTATTGTTTCTTTAAAGACGTCTGTTCCACAGATCTTTCAAAGCATACGGTTTGTAAGGAGCTAACTATGCTCTGAATGGAATATTAACTTAATGTTGTTTAGTATGCGCCGTATACGGCCACCTCATTTTTATTAATAGCAAGCTAGACAATATTTCACAGTAAACTTTATGGCATGTAAAAAGTTGTCATACTAAAACATAAAAATAATTATTTTGCAATCGTAATCGAATTTTATGTCTTACCTATAATCATCAAATAATGAGTCAAGAAATATGTTATAAAAATCACAGCTGATATTATCTCTGGCTAATTTGTTACACTGGAAACTGAAAGTCAAGTTGAGTGCATTGCACTGTGGGATGCAGTATTCTGTACAGTGTACAAATCCAGTGGCATCTATACAGGCTACATTCTGCTGCAGTAATAAGAGTAGTAAGGTAGTACTGTATACTATTTGGAACACCTCCACACAAATAAGCAGAGGTTTTGAATTATTATTTTTTCTTTTCTTTTCTTTTTTTTTTCGCTCTATGTCGCTGATATTTTTGTCCTCCAGAGGGATTTCACTCTGAAGTGGGAACGGGCTTATATAACCATCTCTCACACACACATTAGAGTTTGTTATGGCAAATAGCAGTGTGTGTGCGTATGTGTTTGCGGCTTTCCTTTCCCTTCTCTAATTTGCTCTCTATATTCTCGCTCTATCCCTCTAATGAGAATCACAGAGATAAGCAGACATATTGGTCTGTTCTCACCACGTTGATTTACTGTGGGAGAGATCGAGTCACACACAGCCATATACACACACACACATATGCATGCATGCAGTGCCAGATGTTTTAAATGCTTTATTTGGATTCACAATTTAGGTAATACTAACAGGATCCACATATTTTTGGAGACAGTATATGGCAAGACAATCTGCCCAGAGAGTGCATCTCAACACAGCTCCAGTAAATGACAGCTCACACATGTCAGTAACAGCACCTTCTCCATATGGATAAACTGCCTATAATAGCTGACACAGAGCAGAACTTCACTAGTGGCATCGCCTGTTTCTTTCCCAACCCACACTGTAAAAACTGAATAAGTGCAGCTGCTCCCTTAAGGAGCTTATTTTCTACCTGCCATGACCCTTAAAATGACTTAAACTAATGTAGTCGGGCTGACTCAATCACATTTAAACAATATTTTGACTTGTATTTTGGAGCAAATATGTATGGATCATCTATGTTGACCTCAATGCAACAGTTTACATTTACAACCAAACACCAATTTGCCAGTAAAACGATCCTCCATATACAAATCAAATCTACAGCAAACATCCATTTATTAGTCATTTTCATATACATTTGGCAAGCTGTCAAAATAGAGTGTTTATGTGATGTAAACCAATCCATTTTATTAGTTTCATTGCTTTACAGGGGAGACCTTGCTAATTGTCACAAGGGTGATCATAAAAACATTTTTATGCCATAATTATGACAGTTGTCATAATTTGTCATTTATGTTTGCTATTATTTGGACTTTTGCCAACATATATAATTGCAGCATCTCAATTCCAATTATTAAAACCAACTTATTATTATTAAAGGGGTGGTTGATTGCGATTTTACTTTTTTAACGTCAGTTAGTGTGTAATGTTACTGTTTGAGCATAAACAATATCTGCAAAGTTACGACACTGAAAGTTCAATGCAAACAGAGATATCGTCTTTTAAAATTCTGGCAGTTTAATGCCAACAAAAACTGCTCGTAGGGACGACAACGAGCTACTTCCCGGGTTCGTTACATCACAAACCCAGAAATTTACATAAACCCTGCCCCCGGGAACATGCAATAAAGGGGGCAGGACCATGTTGCGCGGCTTTATAGAAGAGGAAGAGATGCTGCCATGCCGTCAAAACTAGGGGTGCACGAAAACATCTATTTGTATATGAATCGCGATTCTGTCTTCTAGCGATTCTAATGGATTCACGAGTTTCAAGATCAGTGTTCTAAAGCAGTGGTTCTTAATCCTGTCCCTCGTGTCCTCCTGCTCTGCACACACTCTGCTCTGCATATCTCTCTCTCTCTCTCTCTCTCTCTCTCGATCATCATCTCGTCAGCTCCAATAAACTGTTCCAAATTCCAATTATACACTTTATGTTTATATACAGACAGATATTTTTCCCATAGCTATTAGCAGCGTTAAACATGGACGTGCATGCGGTTGCCGTGCTGTATTAAAGCTTTAATCAGGATAAAACCATATATTAAAAGCTAACAGAAGCAGTAGCATTTACAACATCGTATCTGAATGTATGAGACAACAACAAACAAAAAGCATACGATTGAGAGCCGTGCTTGCACAGGTTCTGCGCAATCCTCTTCACTAATATTCTCTGGGTCTCAATCAGGCTCAAATTGATAAGCAATATTGACGATGTCATTGTTTACAATACAACCGGAGCGCATGCCGCTGAGGTGAGGGGCGTGACATTTAGATGCACACTGGCGGTTTAGCGAATCACAGCACACTGGGCCAGCTAACCAATCTGAGCTTTTTGTTTTTAAAAAACAAAGCGTTAACACATGTTAGACTACACCCCATAAACACAATCATGCCTAGAAAAAAAACAGTCAACCACCCCTTTAAACCAATTATTGTAAGTTATCAGATGTGTTTAATATATTATAATTGTAATGTTTTATAATAAATTTTAACTAAAAAAAATTTCGTTGGCCAAAATAATAGTTTGATATTTCTGTATAATACCATTCACATTTTTTTTAAATGAATTATGTGCTGCATTATTGTTTTACTGTTTAAATTTAGTTAGTTTAGTTAGAAAGCCATTAAATAGCCTCTAGTAGGGTATGTAGTGGCAGACTGCCATTATGAAAACTGATCTGTATCATTTTTCCTGGGCAATAACAGTGGAAATGTTCAATAGTTTTTTTTTTTGTTTTTTTTTGTGGCCAAGACTTTGATGTATGTCCCTATAGAGAAACTGATTTTGAAAAGTAAATAAATTCTGAGAAATATTCACTAGAGTAGCCACAGTCTCCCCTATTTTTGCTGTTCAGTTTACAGTACAAATTAATCTACTATTCAGTCATAATGAGCGGCATACAGCCTTTTAAATGCAGAGCATCAATTCAGACTTGCGTGCAAAAAAACAATACAGATCATGTTGCGCTGTAAACCAGACAGAAATACATGTGAAGACATGAAGACACACACACACACACACACTACCCTTGTTGCAGAAATTCTATCTGCCTCAATAAGCCTGTTTACAAATGCATCTTGTTATGGGTGCTAATTACGAGGCATATTACCCACTTAACGAGCATAACGAGCTTAATTATTTATTCTGCCTTCAGAGGGGTATACCTCCCTCTGTCCTTCAATGGGTCCTAAAGACACAGAGAGACCCCCAGGTCCAGAACCCTCTTTTCTTACTTATCTTCTAAAATGCAAAATGCTGGTTTGACTGAAAATGATCAGAGGAGCAGCTAATCATCACACACATATACAATTCAAAAGCAGACCACATTAATTTAGACTTCAGGAGTTTTTCTCTTCGCTGAGTCTACTGGACTCAGAATGAACGGAGCATGCCTGTCTGTTCACTCCTCGCCTCTCTCTCTCTCTCTCTCTCTATTTCTCTTAAACTCTCGGCTGGCATCAGACCAGACAGCGAGCACCCTATCCTGCAGGGACCTGTGAATTAATGTGCCCTTTTCTCCTTCTATCTCTCTCCACCCTGAATCCAAGATTTCAGTGAATCATAGAGAGCTGCATCTGTACCACACACTCACCCACATTCTGAGCTTGTACAGCACATATACACAGCACACACTGACACAAACATACAGACTGGACACATACTGTATACATGAATCCCAAAGGAGTTGCTCAGCGGTTGCTCCATCAGGATACTTAATGGAGTATCATACTTAAGGGATTACAATGTTTTTCCTAAAATGTTTTAACCATCTGATTACTAATTAAACTGAAAAAGGAAGATGAAATCTACATCTAAACATTTTTTTTATTTTATTTGGTGCTTAAGGACATTTCTTTTTATTATCAGGGTTAAAAACAGTTGTGCTGCTTAATATTTGTTTTGTAAAAACCATGATGCATTTTTTTCATTTTTAAAAAAAATAATGTTTTTTTTTTTTCAAAGAATGTCACAAATGTTTTTATGTCTCAAGATAACAAAACAAACACTGAAATAAGCCAAAACAGCTAAAATGAAGATATTACAGTACCTATTTTATCCCTAATAAAAAAGTAATATATTTAAAATACATTTATTTCATACTAAGTATATTTCAAATCTATTAAGATATTTACAGACATATTGCTTCAGATTTACCGATATGAAAATTATAATAAACTTTTTTGAAGTACTACTTACGCACAATGCACATTTCTTAATATTAAGCCTAAAATGTGTTTTAATATCACTACTGATAAGGACTGTATAATCCTTGAATAATATCAGTCTTTAAATGCAAGATAGATAAGTGTACCTGATGTATACTAGCAATAGTTCCACTTTAGCACAATCAAATATACATCAGTATGTCTTTAGTTGGACTTCAGCATTACTTCTGCACAATTAAAGTGCATTAAGTACAAAATTTGTTGTTCCAATGTAGCAGACTTAAAGTATAGCAGTTTAGTATGCTAAAAGTATACCATTTTAGCATACTAAACATACAATTGCAGGGTTTTATTAAGTACATAAATATGTAGATGTATTTGTAGTATACTAAGTATGAAATAAATGTTTAAGTATATTTCTTTTTCAACAACTGCTTTTGTTTTTCTTTGAAGAACGGGGATTCCCACTGTCTTGGAAAACCTGGGTATATGAGGCAGCCTAATTTTAAAAGATTGATTTGTAGACCTGAAAAGTCGTGTAAAATTATAAAATCTTATAACTCTTATAATCTTATACCTTATATCTTGGACTGATTATGAGTAAACTTTGAGAGGTACAATAATAATAATGATAATAAAAACAAAGAAAAATCTTATCCTTAATTCCTTATGGCCTAATGGTTAGAGAGTCGGACTCATAATCCAAAGGTTGCGAGTTCAAGTCTCGGGCCGGCAGGGATTGTAGGTGGGGGGAGTGAATGTCCAGCGCTCTCTCCACCTCAATACCATGACTGAGGTGCCCTTGAGCAAGGCACCGAACCCCCAACTGCTCCCCGGGCGCCACAGCATAAATGGCTGCCCACTGCTCTGGGTGTGTGTGCACGTTGGATGGGTTAAATGCAGAGCACGAATTCCGAGTATCGGTCACCATACTTGGCCGTATGTCACTTCACTTATCCAATAAATCATGAAAAACTGGAAAAGTCTTGAGGCCTTAAGAGTAAATCCCGGACCTCAACTTGGTCTTTGAGCAACAAATACAGCGGGTGGTAAAATCTGTTTTTACAGTCCAAAAATGCTCAAAAATCATTATTTACAGATGCAGAAAGTGTCAATCCTGCCAGTATATTTTCCTGTAATGTTCCATTAAATCTATTGAAAATAAAATCTCCTTTTCAAAACAAACAGGGTATTTTAAAAGATCTCGATTTTGATTTTATTTCGGCTCGTTTACTGGCTCTCTGCATGAAGCTCTGGGCCTTTGCTGGGTGAAGCTAGCCGAAGACTATCAGTTTTTACTGCACTAAAGAGATCATAGTCACGGAAGATGCTGCCGTGGTGCAGAGATCAATACTGCATCACTCTGAGTTTCTATGTGTATAAAGAGATATTGATTATAAAAATATTCTGTATATTGAGATTAATTGAATCAACAGCAAGCCAAAGTCAAGCCACACACCGACGTACAGAACTGTCAAAACTCGTATGTAAGTGACACATTTCAGCATTACGCGTCAGTTTAGCAGAACTAAACAGAACAAAATCACCATGCGGAAATGTTAATGCTTCGGTTGCAGTCTATTTGTGTGGACCCCCTCATGGCCGGAGAACATAGAGGGTCGGATTGCAGTTATTGAAGCTCTCAGCATTTCGGTCAGAGCCTGTTATAGATAATAGACTTCAGTAAAAACACTTTAACAAAGGGAGAAATGGGTATTCCACCCCGACGCGCACAACGGAAGGCTTTTATCCATCAGCTCGCCGGAAAAAAAAGGCATATGGATTGTTGAAGTGAGTGTAAAAAGGCTTAAATCAGTTTTAAATGTGATTTACAGTTTGATCTGAAACACAGCCCTTTGCAGAACAGTCCGAAATCAAAGCGTGCGCACACACGCATACATAACATTTCTGCTCTGGGATTCTTTATGAATTCTATCCTCAGGGGTTTACAAGTAAGTGGAGGCTTTTAACTGCGACAGTTGAGTGAGTGAGTTTCTGTGTGAGAGAGAGAGAGAGTGCACAATGAGGCTTGAAGGATAAGAGAACATACGTGCCCGTTAGCCACGCCCCCGTCTGTCCGTCAGCCCGACTGACGGGTTTAAAGAGACAGTGGCAGTGATGGATAGGCGGGACTAATAGCCGCTCCGCCTGATTTAGCAAAGAGGGAAGGCATCTTTCATTTATCTTACTTTTTCTAGATTTCCCATTTCTCTGGCTGAAACATGCCGCTATTTTTCAATAACCACTCTGCCTCGCTCACTCACTCTTTCTCTTTGAGTTCGGAAACGCAGCATGTGTGTGCACTGGATTCTCACCCCTGGGGTTACTGAGCGCCGCTTCAGCGGCCTTGCCTCCATCGCCGCACTGGTTCGGGTGGAAGGGTGTGCACTGCTCCCCGCTGCCAGCCACCACCTCCACGTTCCTGCTGAGATCTTTGGGTTCAGTCAGAGTCTTCAGGCGGTACAGCTTCCCGCTGCTGGTATCCGACAGGTAGAGCGACTCGCGCACAGGATCCATAGACAAGTAGTACTTATGAGCTGGGCTGGAGCTGGAGAAAGAGAATTTTAACAAGGCTTTATGACAAAGCAGGGCTACACACATATCGGAAACATTCTTATGCTTAAACTATTTCATAAAGTCGGAATCTATGCCGAAAAAAAACAGATGCACACACAAGGTTAGAGTAAAAAAACCCTCCAGGTCTCAGCGCCATGCAGAAATTTCAATCATTCTGAACTCAAGCCCCGATCAAAACTCCCAGCCCCTCCAGCACGTCGGACCCCTGCCAGTCTATAATCTTCCTTTCCTTTCCTTCCATCCGCATCTGCCCTAAGAGCAAATCTACCTGCTGCCTCTTTCTCAACTGTTCCTTAGGCAGAATTGAAAGGGAGAGGGGAAAAAAAGACATGATTTCCTAGAAGGGCGAAAAATTGTCCCGCACAAAAATTGATGAGGCCTTTTTTGTCTTTTGACAGCAGAAACACGTTTTTGAGGTTGTGCTCGCTTTGTAAAAGTGAAACACTTCCTCTGGCACATCACCTGTGGCGTCTCAGTTTGGTGCTTTAAGATTACGAGGTGTTCTGCTGCTCTGACATTTGAGGGAAGTTGATTCACTTTAAGGATTAGAATTGTGTAGGGGCTGTGAGGTCGGGGTAAAGGGGAGTAGCTCGTGTTGCTCAACCGCTAGCAACACCTGATGAAGTGTAGACCTAAGCACTTCAGTTGCGTTCAGTAAAATCGCTTAACAAATGTAAACAGTTTGCAAAGATAGTTCACATAGCCATTAGACAATTTCAAATCAATACTGAAATGGTAAAAGACATCAAATCTGTTTTTGTTATAATAAAGAGGAAGAGTTTCTGTAACTCAACTGCTAACAACACCGAGGTCATGGGTTCAGTTCCTAAAACTGCACAGACTGACAAAGTGTGCACTGCTGTTAGTTGCTTTCGATAAGGGTGTTGTTTTCGTTATAATAAATGGGAGTAGTTTCTCTAGTTCAAAGGTCATGGGTTCAGCTCCCTGGGAATGCACAGACTTTTAATGCAAAATGTTGCACGAATCTAAATAGTTACTTCACAAAGCCATTAACCAAATTCACAACAATACTGAAATGTTTCAGTGAGATTCATGTTTCTCTCAAAGCTGTTTTCGATATACAGGAATAAAGGGCAAACGCTGCCCTGTCAAGCTGTCTGTGTTTACTGACAGATTGATGAAATTGAAAATGTTAATACTATAAGGTTCTTTTGAGTCTTTGTGAGGTCGAATCAGACTTTGGTTTGATCAGAAGCGTTATCTCCAAAAGAAGGCTGAAGGTAGGATTTCCCCCTTGCTGTGGGATGTAATACTGTGTGCAAACACACATGCGCACACAAAGATAAAGGATTACAGTGCGCTTGTCGGTGTTAGTCTGTAGGGCAGAGGTCTATCCCGCACTCTAACTCCCTCTCTGTGGGGGGCGCCGTTTCTAAATTCACATGAAACGAGGAAGATCCAGACGATAAACGGGAGACTGCGGTGTGACGCTGCCAGCGGTTTGCTGAGAAAAGCTGTTAGTGTTCAATCCATCGACCAGAAAAATGCCTCGGATGGATTCCTGACCACACACTGAAGATTACAGGCAACAGTTGCCACAGTGTGCCTTCATAACACACGCCGACACAAAAACATGTCCGTAAATGCACAAACACACACATATATGGGTTCGTGCACACACAAAAATAGAACAATTACAAACATACACACATGGAGATACTATGAATTAGTAAGTAAATATTAAATGCTAAAAGATGGTCTCAACTGGAAGAAAATAAAATGTGATATGCTCAATAGCAATTAAAAGGTAAACTATAATAAATGGATTAAATGGATAAAAATGAAAAAAAAGAAAGAAAAGAAACAAGCCATGCAATAAAGGAGGGGACAATCAAAGGAATAAAATTGCAGTTAAAGGGTTGGAAGGAAAAGGCTGTAGTCATCAAAGCTTAGGATTAATGGGATGTATTGACTAAAGTTTGGGGGTTACTAGTATTTTTTATCACTAATGTTATTGTGCATAGGAATATTTATGTTTAGAGCATTAGTGTAGTGTATCAGTATATTATCAAATATACTAATTTTATTTAGGGCTTTCTAATGAGAAAAGATCCAGTTTTGAGAATTTGATTCTGCTGACTTACTATAGGGGCTGCTGCCTCTAAATGAGTTGTTTTGCATTTAAGGCTCGAGTCACTTAACCTCTATAGCTCCTCCAAGGTTGATGCATGGATGAATGGAGATTCAAAAAAAAAATGAATTCAAGCACAGGTGCAGTGTATAAACGACTGAAAAACTATATGGTGATATCGGTTCTGAAAAAGAAACATACCTGTGTCTAATATCACGATTTCTGGATGCGCAACATGGAAAAAATATAAGTCAACAATTAAAAACAGATATTCCTCAGATGATTTTCACAATTATGAAAAGTTTTATAAGCTTTAAACAGCGAATACGAACCTCAAGTTTAATTTTTACACTATCTAATAATTAAATTTAATATAATAATTAATAATAATGAAATATCTTTTTTATTTTTAATAAAACTGTTTAATTTAGATGTCACCATGTCACAATTTGATTTGATTTATTTCAATATTTCAGGAGGGTATATGATTCAACCTTTTTAACTTTTTAATAATAAACAAGAATTAAAAATTGCTTAAATAAAACAAGAATTAAACTTCTTATAAATTAAATATAAATAATAAAAAAAAAAAACATAAAATCACTATTAATAAGTTATCAAAAGCTTGACATTCCTAAATAACCAAATAAAAACTATTAGTTTAAAATAATAGAAATTACAAACAACAGTTACAAAAAACAAAACAAAAAAACCCAATGCTGTTCAGAAACGACTGATAATTTGCTGATAGAAGATGGCAGACCTGAGCTCCAGGATGCTGATGGCGAATCCGTTGGGCAGAATCCTGCGGATGTAGTTGAAATCACCTACATACACACTTCCATCCGAACCGCAGGCCAGAGCAATGGGAGCAAACAGTTTCTGCTCCACGGCCGGGCCGTTGCAGTTCGGACATGGGATTGCGCGGACCACCCCAGTCCCCATCACTGTGGAGATGACCAGAGGCTGCTGGGAAATAAACACATTCTCTCCATTACCTTTATGAAGGATACCTGCAGAAGAGAAAACAAACAGAATATTAGATCGAAGCCTTTATATATCAGTGATGAAATGTGATGGTGCTATAAGACCCTGTAGAAACAAACTAAAGAAAGGAATGATACAAACTGCCATCTAGGGAGCTCTCAAGAGCCAACAAGATTTATTGACCGGGAGGATGTTAGATTTAAACGTGCTCTACGTTGGGCATCTTTCTTTGGTAAACACTGCTATGCTGCTGTCTGAAGGTCATAGTTTAAGCTAATTTTTCCTAGAGCACATGAAGGTCCAAGGGATCAATTTTTCATTTTAAAACTGTTGGAAACATTTTACTATTTTGGTTTTATGAATAGATTCTTTTAGCTTGTAGGCTCTCAATCTTAAAACAGAAATTCATCATAGAATAACTCTTCAAAGACTATATAAATCTATGATAATGTAAAATAGACATTTATTGTGTGAAAATGGCTTGTTACACAAATGATTACTATTCAACAGTGTTGTAATTTACCCTGCAGCCAGTAATCTTGCACAAATAACATTTGATCAAAAGCTGTGTTGGTGAAAAGCATGCTTGAGATGAAATACAAGATGTGAAAAATTAAGGTAATATTTGATGTATCATCTCTTATTAAGCTGTAATTTCGTTATGCCAAAACTGTGAAAATATTCATTAATTATGTGTATTTAGGATACAAGCCTGCCGTTTCATTCCAAAAATGTTTCAAATTTAATTTTCTTAAATTCCCACCAAAAAATAAATTTTGATATGAGATTTGGTGGAAATTAATTTATGACCGTTTTAGGGCCAAAAAACATAAATATGACAGAATTCTGTAATATGGAAATTTTAGAAGGCAAAGTAAATAAACTAATGATTTTGAAAAGTGTTTTAATTTCTAAAAGTACACAGGGCCAAAAGTGCCCATAGTTGAAGAAAACACCCATGTGCATGAGTGTGTGTGTGTGTGTGTGTGTGTGTGTGTGTGTGATAATTCCTCACCACTCTCCAGGTTGAGGACGTGGTGGTGGTTCAATGTCCATCCACCCAGGTTTGACGGCATCAACTCAAAGCCCTGCAGCTGAGCAACTCTCTTCTCCCAGAGCACAACGTCTAGACAGGATTCATACTCGTATCCAACAGAGACTGTCATTAATTCACACACATACACACACCAGTGTAAGTGCCAGACTTAGCCCATTAAATATCACCATCATCATCAAAATCCACAAGAGACAAACCATCACCATCATCAGAATAAACAAATTTACCTACTCATGCACAATTTCATTGGTGATTCTTCATTTTAAAGTGAACCTGCATAATTTTAATGCATAAATTACCCAGTATAACCAATAATTACTGTCATTTTACAAGATTAATTAGATTGGTGTGAACTAATATATAAAATCTTGATACTACATATAATTTAAAAATGTATTTACCTAACGGAATAACATCCTCAAATACCTTACTCTAAATAAATGTTGTGTCCTAGGAAAATGTTTAAAGAGCTGAGTCCACTTAAAGTGAGCAGCAGGTTGCTGCAGTGTATGTGGGTAAATTATATTTGCTTCAGTTACAGTTGTGTTGTCATGGTGTTACGGCAAACTTAATTAGCCAGGTGCTTCAAAATAGCAACGCTTGAGCTGTAGCCAACATAAACAAGGGTTAGTAGGATGAATAATAATTATTAACCAATAATTACATTTGCCTATTTGCAGGGCAGAGATCCTGTATTTCTACCTTTTTAATAATATAACTGTCAAAATGTTACAACGTTACACAATAGATACATTATAGATATATTAGCACCCTGTAATTTGTGGATAAATAATTCTATTTGTGAAAAAAAAAAACAGCTGTTTACACATTTCACACATTTGTTTATTATGACTATGAACTGTTTTTGCTTAATTCTTTATAATTATTACTTGAAAACAGGAGTTAATTTCCTCCATAATATCCAGTAATTACTCATTTTTAGCCATTATTCAGTAGGTGCGCAATTGTGCCGTAAAACAGAATGCTTTTCAATGAGGAAAAGATGATGGATTCAGACTCTCAGCAGTGTCTGATTGCTGTCATTGTGATGGATCTCGAAATAATGGAAAGGGAGATAGCAAGAAAGAGGAGCTGCGATCATACAACAGAAGGATACAGTTGTCAGTCCTGTTCGAAGCACTAAATATGGTTATTCATACGAAATTTAGTCATAAAAGACAGTGACAACTGCATTCAAGTCAGTTCCTTACATTTTCCAGGGGTCACAACAAAATTTTAAGAGCGAGTTCGATCGACTCGTGCTGTTTGAATGGAACCACACTCGACAAACAGTTGTCAGTCACATCATTGATATACCCGGGACATAAGTGTGAGCTTTGTAGGTTATTTTCTTGCTGTCAATCATTAATATTAGCTAGCTGTCAATCTCAGCTTATGAGGGGTATTGTGAGGTAGAATACAGTTGTCAGTCCTGTTTGGAGTCCTAAACACAGTCATTCAAACAGTTCAATTATGAAAGAGACTAAACAGCTGCGCCTCTTGCATGTTATTAAAGTTGCTCTACTTTATCTGGACATTTTATTTAATGTGTAATGGTTATAATACCATTTAAAAATTTGGGGTCGGTAGGAGTTTAACTGCTTTTGAGTCTTGAATTTTTGAGTCTGCTTTTGAATTTATTTGATCAAAAATACAATAAAAACGGTATGACTGTGAAATACTATTACAATTTAAAAATAACTTTTCTATTTTGAAATGTTATTTATTCTTGAAATGATGAATTTTCAGCATCATTACTCCTGTTTTCAGTGTCACACGATGCTTCAGAAATCATTCTAATATACTGATTTGGTGTTTAAGAAAGATTTGTTGAAAACAGTAAAATTGTGATGTTTTTTTTCAGGATTCTTTGATGAATAGAAAGTTCAAAAGAACAGCATTTATTTGAAACACAAATCTTTTGAAACAGATCGAATTAATGTGTCCTTGCTCTTTTAAAGTATTCAGTTAAAAACTGACCTTTTGAATCATAGTGTAAAAATTGAATGAAGGCTTATCTTAAAAACAAACAACCAAAATTTTGCTTTCCCTCACACACACAGAGACCCTCACCGTGTGCCTGCACCAGCCCCGTGACCTGCTGGCCATAGATGTCGGTTTTATTCCAGGAGAAAACATATATGAGGTTTGGAGCTGCAGGAAATGATTTCAGAAGCTGCCGACCCTGGACGGCCACAGACAGATGGACTTTGGCCAAGCCCAGCGGGAGGGAGGAATGGGTCAGAACCACCCTCAGGAGAGAGCGATAGCCTGGAGCTCTGGAAGAGAGGTAGCTTAACTTCAGAATAGTAGCAGGGATAACCACCTCCTCTTGGACCGCCTACAGAGAGAAAGAGACAGAAGCAGACGTGCAGACACAAAGAACAAGAATGAATTAGGCAGAGGCACAGTTAGAGTGAGAGAAATTAATTGTATTTCTATTTACTGCATGCACTTTCCATACGGAACAGAACCCGAGCCAATGACCGTAATGCTGCCAAATAAATGTCCCATAAACACAGGTTGCAGTTCTTACAGCCTACAGACACACACACACGAGTTTCGTTCCAAAACTGAGTGAGCTGTCTCGCTGTCTACTGCCTACATAGGCTACTGCCCTCCAAGACAGCATCTTAACTGAAATGAATTCTCATAAGGGACTGATTTGAAACGCTCTACATAAGCAGAAGGACTGCGTGAAAATTAAAAAAATCCCTTGATTTCCCTTGATATTGCAATCGCGATTATTAATACTAAAAGTAAAAATAGTGGTTTTGTGTGGGCAACTCAATGTTATATTGTTACTGTGGTCTACACATCTAAATTTAGCTGTGTTCCTGAATTACTTGCTGTTTTATTCATCAGTCAACTTCAGAGAGACTGTTTTCTTCAAACGTTGAGTAAATTATACACTCAAAGTGAGCAACGCATCAATATTAGAACGTTCTCATCACATTATAATCAACAAAGGTGTCAAGTTTACACAGTTTCACGCAACTGAGATTTGGACTCTTGAAAATGCTCACTTTATAATTGAAAATAATGTCAACACTGCAGAAATCTTATTTTTACGCTGTGTTTATGCCTTGTTTATTATAATAGGAACATTCTTCTTTCTCTAGCACCGGCTCACAGTGTGTATCAGGTATTACACGTCTAACACTGCAAGCGAGCAGTTTCACGTGTCACATAAATAGAGTTGAAGTATACAAGAGACTTGAGTAACATTGATTCTGGTATAGTCTCATAGCATGTGGCTAAGATATTGCATCCAGTGTTCTCTCAGAGTGAATGTGTCTCGCACCTGTAGTTCAGGTACGACAGTTCCTCTGTCCTCACAGTCGGCAGCGAATCGCGGGAGAGGAGCGGACAAAACAATGGCATGTGGACTGATCAGGTTTTTCAGGTCACAGACAGGTGGTCTGGACTCAGCTCTTTCCATAAAAACACGGTCCAGGACCATGAACTGATTCCATGGAAGCCAGACAGACCGAATCTGGGACAAAAATGGGGCTCGCTGGAACAAGAGAGTCACGGAGATTCCGCCCACTGCCAGAAGATCAAAGCTAGTAGGAAAAACAAAAATATGAACACACTTAAAAACATTCATATTTAAAAGATTGTGGTTGTTCAAATGTGTTAATTACGTTAAAAGAAGTAGTTAAAAATACAGTTATGTGTCATATAATCCTTCAAAAATCTTTTTTGTGGAAACCATCATATAATTTCAGGAGTCTTGAAAAAATGACTGGAAATAGAACAGCATTTATTTGAAACAGAGATATTTTGTAACAGTGAATGTCTTTACTGTCACTTCTGAGCAATCTAATGTAGCCTTATTAAGCATTAAGTATTAATTTCTCAAGACAGTCCTACTGGAACAAACTTTTGAATGGTTGAATAGTGTATTTATGTGTGTGTGGTTGAACGGTATATTTATGTGTGAATTTTTAAATATAGAAAAACAAAGAAACATTAAGCCATAAAATGAATAAGAAATATTAAGATCACTGTTTAAATAACAGAATGTTATTTAAAGAATCATTAGGTTTTGCACAAACTCGTGGAGTTCATGCAGCTTGAGTGCAGCTGTTAGTAAAGCAAAAGTGGACAAAGATTAAGAAGGTCATGTCAAATAATCATTTTTTTTCTATTCAACTAGCAGTATGAAACTTTTGCCTCCCACTGAATGTACAGAAAGAATAGTGTATACAGAATACAGGGTTCAATACAACAAGTAGAACATACACAATACACTTCATATACAAATGAAATATATAGGAGAGGTTAATACAATGTCTACAGTGTGTATATGTGTGTGTTTGTCTGTGTGTTAGTGCATGTTCCAATACATTTCTTTCTTTACAAAGTATTTAAGAGGGTGTGTTACCTGCCGTCCTGTCGGCTGAGCGTGTATCCATATTCAGGGTTAGGCTGAAACGTTACGTTCACACCAACGAGAGGAGTTCCATCAGAGGCCAAAACCTGACCTCGAATTACACACACTCGACTGCACAAAGAGAGAGAGAGAGAGAGAGAGTCACTGCAAGAGAAACCAGCGGATCCATCAGTAGAGATCGAAACTGAGAGAGGAGCACTCTCTTTTCAGTAATCAGAGAAAAATACAATACATGCTTCAATCGATTTTAAACTTCCTCAAACTAGACGATGACTGCAAAAATCATTTTGGGAGATTATTTTTGGTTTGAGTCACTGCTCATAGCAGCTAGCTGTTATTGTATCAGCATATGAGAGCCTGAGGAACAGTTCACACAAGTTAACAAAATGCTTGAACACATTCAACTGTGTATGGACATATTTTTGGACTCAGCATCACCATTAACACTTTGTTTTTGGATCATTAAAGACTCATTATTGCATCGCATGTAACTGCATACTGTTTATTTGTTTTAAACACATGTATTTGCCTTAGTATTTGAAGTTTTGGACAAAACTATAGTCCAGGGACAGCAACCATTTTGTCATGAAATGGAATTTTTAATCACTGCGCCATAATATATATATATATATACAGTGGTGGCCAAAACTGTTAGAACACTTGCCATATTTAAGAGGTTTTAGTTGTTTTTGTTGAATTGGCCATTACAATACCCATAAAACAAACTATTGCCGGAACTACCTGCAATGAAGGAATCTGCTGGAACACTGAAAATGATGGACTGGCCCCCTCAAAGTCCGGACCTCAACCCCTCGAGCAAATTTGGGGCAAGTTGGAAAATAAACTGGACAGATCTATTGTACAGTACATTCAAAGGAAAGCCTTTGGCTTGAGTTACAGAAGGCATGGGATAACATTAGTGTTGAAGTTCTCAGGAAATATACTGACACTATGCCAGAGAGATGTGCTGCTGTAATTGCTGCAAAAGATGGACATACCAAATATTGAAGTTAAAAGTGGATAAAAACAGTACGACTCACTTCATCTGATATTTGTTGTACTCAGCGCAACCATCTGCATATTTCATGAACAGGCAAAAAAGGTCAATATTTTCAGATCTGTCAGGTGTTCTAACAATTTTGGTCACCACTATACATGTCTTTGTTTCTGTGAGGATACAAACTTGATATGCAAAATAAATATCTCAGAAATCAGAATTACCTGCATAAATTACCATTATGACTGCTATCAAAATGACTTTTTTCTCCCAAATTACTCCAGGCACTCTGACCTTGTTTTTCCCCCTTTTCCAGCCAAAACATTGGCAACATTGGCATGCAAGGGCATGCTTGGGTTTGTGCAGTATCATTTCAATTTCGCATGTGAATGAGGATGTCAGAACGGATGCGGGCTGGTGGCTTAAACGGCCAGTCAATGCTGTCAATCGTGACCAAAGTCTGAACTAAGATGTCTATTGCAGTCTGACAAAAAAGACAGTTGATGTCGCACAGTCTGCCTTTACTTCTACCCAAAATTTCGGCGATTCTACAAAGAAATAATAAAACAACTGTCACGGTTTTAATAGGAAAATGATGTGCATATAAATACGGTTACAATCATGCCACCAAATCTTTGAGTATCTGGAAAAGATTGTGATCAAGAGCTGTTTTAGCT
Organism: Onychostoma macrolepis; assembly: GCF_012432095.1. Lineage (NCBI taxonomy): Eukaryota > Metazoa > Chordata > Actinopteri > Cypriniformes > Cyprinidae > Onychostoma > Onychostoma macrolepis. Next base: position 5,112,533 of record NC_081159.1, read on the forward strand.
GTAATAAGATTATGTGTGCATGTGTATTGGCTCAGTGTGTTTGCGCTAATATTAACAGGTGTGTGTTTATCACCTGCTATCAAATGGCAGGTCTCCTGGCAGTATGTGTGTGCTGTCCCGTCCAATGAGGAACCGCACGCGGTCGAAGAACTGCCGTGAAGGGCGTGTCTCAAAAGGGGCGTGGCTCTGCTGGATGATGTCACGTGGGTCAGGCGAGCCTTGGCACAGCGGGGCGCTCGCACACACCTGCTGACTACAACAGTCTGGGTCGACACAGTCCATGAGACCATCTGAAACACACACACACACACACACACACACACACACACACACACTTTACATGCAGAGACATGTAGCCTTGATGCAGCTTGCCCTTGCTCTGCGTGTGTCTGTGTGCGCGTGATCTCATTTGTCAGCTCCATTAAAGGGGATCTGTGTTTTTAACCTCCCACAGGAGAAAGTCTCTGAGAGAATAACCCAGAAACCTCTCTCTCACACACACACACTCACACATACGTATGTTTAAACAGACGCCTTAAAGAGGATATGCTCACAAAGGCTGCATTTATATGAAAAATGCAGTAAAACAGTAAAATTTAAAATAGCTATTTTCTATTTTGATATATTTTAAAATGAAATTTACTCCTTTGATGGCAAAGCAATATTTAGCAGATTTGGTGCTCATGAAATATTACTTATTATCAATGTTGAAATTATTTGATGCTTAACATATTGGTCAAAAACATGATACATTTTTAAGGTTCTTTGATAAATATAAAGTTCAACAAAGCAGCATTTATCTTAAATGGATTTTTTTTTATATAACATTATAAATGTCTTTACTGTCACTTTTGATCAATTGAATGCATTACCGCTGAATAAAATTATTAATTTCTTTTAAAAAAAATCTAACTGTTCTTACACCTTTGAACAGTAGTGTAGCTAGTCATGCTTAGAACAATATCTTTGTGAGTATGTGCCTGTTAAGCTAAAGCTAAATTCATCCGAGCTATATCTGTCAGCCACACAGCTCATCTTCTATAGGGTTCTTTACCGCTGTCATTATCTTTACTGTCATTGCACTCGGTTTCCATGACGACATTACAGCCTGGCCCGCTCCATCCTGACTGGCACACACAATGCCAACCGCTCTGCTCCAGCGTACAGCGTCCATTACCGTTACACAACCCTGGACACGCATCTAAGGGAGAGAGAGACAGCACATCTATAATCACAGCGTTCTTTCTTCAGACCTTGAGTAAAATTGTTCATACAAAAGACATCACAAAGTCATCTATTCGTTGCTTCATTCACTCTATCACACATACACTTACCTTTATCAAACAGATCCAGGTAATGTGCTGCTGAAAGAGTTACAAAATAAAAGACAGAGAACAAAGAGGAGAAATTACATTGGAGACATACTTCAGAGAAGCTCTGTGTGTGTGTCTGTGTGTGTGTGTGTGTGTGTGCATTGCTGTTTTTTTTTTAAGTGTCCCTGTCGTTCGCTGCCTTAAGCGTATATTTGTCCCTTGAGTTTCACAGACTGTTCTCATCATGAGCGCACAATTAAAGGAATGCGCTTTGACTCAGAGGAGGAAAAAAGACGGAAAAAAGGAAGAGAGGGAGACGGGAGGAAAGAGAGAGACTGTTTAGTTTATACATCATCTGCAAGGCAAAAACACGACTCCATGTTGGTTCAGCGTCAGTTGATTTACATGTTTCATAAAAAATGCACAAAGCTTGTCAAATTACTGCTGAAAAATGGTTGAAAAGTCAAATAATCATCAAGATATGATATTTGCAAAGTGTCTAGAGCATGATTTCAAAAGATTGCCAGTAAGAACGAAGATTGTTTTTATGCTAACGTGTTAATCAAATGTGACACCCCGCTGTCAAAGGTTTGGCGAAATGTCAAGTAAATATCAAGACTGAAATAAGATGTTACTAAAAAAAAAGGTGTTAAGGTCTATTCACACAAAGAACAACACAAAAAAGTATTGTGAAACACAAACAACTTCAAATATTAAACTATTCACAGAGTGCAAAGCAACTGGTGCCACTGCTTCCACATGAAACCTAACCGCTTTAAATTCTTGTATAATGATTATACATTTTATACTGTATATGTATGTGTACATATATGTATGTATGTATTCGTATTGAACCGTTCGGTACTAGGCTTTTGGTTCGGTACGCATTACAAACTGAACGATTCATTGGACTAATCCTATTACATTTGGAAAATAAAAGCTTAAAGTGTGTTAAATATCAGTGCCACTACACTCAACAACGCAGCCCAAATGACATAACAGGCAACGTGCTGTCTGCCCCGCAACCTCCCCTTGCTGGGGTGCGTTCGAAAGACGATGATCTTGTATCAACGATAGCCAGAGATATTGTCAAAAACATCAATTATTGGCAATCTTAAGAGGATTTGGCATTTCCAATTAATGTAGGCCTGTTACATTCTTATTTTTATTAGGCCTATTATTATTATTATGAAGTTACTTTTATTATTAAATTAAAAGTACAAATTAATTTGCCCCACAATAATTAATGCATAACTGACGCTTTGCGAGGATAAGATTAGGATATATTTACTCCTCAATTAAAATGTTTTATAAAAAGGTCTTTTAAAACAGGTCTATTAGGCTATAGGCTACCTACAATGAATTATAGTCCTATAATTAAAATATTAACACTGCAGATAAAAATCAATGAAATAAAAAGCTTTTATTTCAAGCACCGACTTTCAAAAACAACCTGTTTAACACGAAATAAGTTTCTTTTTTTTTTCAGTATCTATGGGCCACAAGAGAAATATAATGGAAATAAATGAAAACAGCTATAGGCTATACCGTTATCAGCATGTTGAAGTAGATTCGTCTCTCTTTGTCTCTGAGAGAATATGCGGCGTCAGATGCCGAAAGCTCCGTCATTCCGTTTTTAATTTCACTTTCTGCTTATAGTGAATTGACTGAGATTAAGACGTTCACCGTCTTCCACGTGTGTAAACCCTGGTGCAAACATATGCTAGTGTGATATGCATTGGCTCACTTCATGGTTTAAAACAGAAATATTTCCAACATTGCGACGTAACCAATTGCCCCACCCCCCATATCGAAAACGTACTGAACCGTGACACCACTATGTCGTATCGAACCGAACTGTGAATTTTGTGAACCATTACACCCCTGTATTGACCCGAATATAAGACGATGTTTTTTTCTTGGAAATACATGTGAAAAAACACGTCTTATATTCAGTGTCTAGACTTTGACATGTCAATAATACACCCACAACAATAGGTGGTGCCAAATACACATAAAACGAGTGTGTCATGAAATATGTAATGTAATGTGTGTTGTAAAGATCGCGAGTGAAAACAAAAGAAAAAGAAAAGCTTACAGTGGCACGAGTCGTGACTGTCATGTTTGCCTGATGGGACCAAACTTCCTCTGTAAGTGATTTTAAAACGTAAGACAGTACCCAGATTTGAAGACTACAATAAGATTTCACTTCTACTGTTAATTAAATGTTGGTAGGCTAGCCAGACTACTATGAGATGGATACCTGGTATATCAAATTTTATTATGGTATATTATTTTTATGGTATATCAAAAAGTGTATATTTTTAAATGTGACTGTTGGTACATTTTACCAATATTTATCATACTTTCAAAACAAAAATTAAAATAGGAAAGATATGCAATATGAAAATAATTTAAGAAAAAAATGTTTTAGCAAGATTTGATTTTCAAAAAGCCTTTTCCAAAAGGTACATCTGGAAAAAGGGGGGGTCGTCTTATAATCAGGGTCGTCTTATATTCGGGTCAATAATATTTATACATATTAGTGCTGTCAAAATTAGCACGTTAACGCTATACACACACACACACACACACACACACACACACACACAGACATATATAGTTTGGTGATGGACAATGAAAGGTAAGGCAATTGAAAGCTTTCAATTTGGTGCTCAAGAGACATTTCTTATTATCATAAAAGTACAGCATTTATTTAAATCTTTTGTAGCATTATAAATGTCTTTATTATTAATTCCTTTCAAAATTACAAAGTCATACTAACTTCATACATTTGAATTGTATATATAATATTGTGTAATAATGTCATATAATAGTATAATACAATTAGTGACATTCTGACATACCAATAGTGCAGTGCTCTCCCTCCCAACCGGGCTGACAGACACACTGTCCATCTCTGCACTCTCCATGCTCTTCACAGATTGGATGGCACGCCTGTTTGTCACAGGTGGTCCCCTCCCACCCCTCCTCACATTGGCAACGCCCAGCAACACACACACTATGGGCGCTGCAGGGAACGGGGCAAACCTCTGAAATAAATGACAGAAAGTGACAGAGAGAAAAAGACATTTGTTACCATTCATTACAATCGACCATAGACTGTAAATAAGATTGATGATGCATCTCCACTTCCTTCCACTATAGAAAAGTGAAGCCAAAACATTCACAGTATGGCCGCTGTCATCTTGCGAAAATGACGTCATTTGGAGCCCGAGTCTGCGCAGTAGTGCTCATGAGGTGGAGCCGCGGAATCAAAGTCCCACCCAAACTCCCGCAGACCCAATCACAAGCTCACAATCATGACACCACACCCCATTTTTACAGCATCAAATAACCAATTTAAAGCAAACTTATTAGAAAAATGAACACTTGAACACACATCAGCATGCTAAGAATGACCTAAAATGACAGAAAACGTCTTTGAAAAAAATTTATCTGAAGTGTAATTTGATTATTTAGTTTGTCTCATGTCCCATTAGATTACATGGCGAGGGTGGGGTTTATGACCTATACTGCATCCAGTCACCTGAGGGTGATCGAGACGCTTTGGCTTCACTTTTCAAGACTTGTGCGGGACACTTGCAATCGACACAATGAAATCTTTGCAAGTTTTTATTTACGCTGCTGCTTCTTTTTTTTTCGCTTTCCTTCTTTTTGTCTGTTTTCCTCCATTTCTTACTAAACATATAGTATATGGACATTCTTGAAATCAATCCAGTGATTTTCTGTGTGTTGTTGGTGGATCATGCTGGTTCACAGCTGGCTGCTGCACTGCACCATGACTGCCGAGAGCTAACTTCCTGCTGTGGTTATATCTTGAACGGAGGAATTTAGTGGTGTGGTCATGTGTTGACATTCTGCACTTGACGTCCCAGCATTTTTGCCTCGATCTATGGCACGGATGCTGCCGGTCGTCACGGTTTGTTTCATCACTCCAGTAGGGCCTGCTTATTTGGAGTTTTTCACTCATTCTGTTTGGACTGTCTGGGACATTGCAAACAATCTGAGCGCACTGGCTTAAAGTACTATATATACAGTATACTATATATACAACTTTTTATTGTTTGCCATATATACTATAAGTGCCTTTTTCTAGAAAACTTTTGACTTAAGTCATTTTGTACAACTTTTTTTTGACTGAGTGGATCTTTGATTGTGAAAGCGAGCATAAAGAGAGCAGAAATTCACACACATCCTCTCCTCTCCATCTGCAGCCTGCATTTTCACACCAGCCTAAACTGTCCGAATGTTACTGTGCTTCTGAATTCAAGACAGAGTTTAGCACGGTTTCATGACAAAAACAATTTCCCTGAACGAGTAAGATATCTCTGCTCTCTGGCCCTCAGACAGAATGGCTTTGTCTTCACGCGTACTTACAGGATTCGTGACGGGTCAAACTGAGATGACAGTTTTTCATATCTTAAAAGTCACTTAAAATCAGCTGCCACATTTCTCCTCTGTAGCTGCAGCACTGAGCGTTGAGTTTGGACAGCCTCTCCTCTGTCTTTCTCACTCCTATCGCCCTCCACGTCTCGTACCGTTCAAAACAAATTATCCTTGCTGTTCCATAAAGCACATCGGACGAGAGCTCTTCCTCTCAATCACACACGAGATATAAATGTCTGGAAATGACAGGAAGGGCATTAAACTGGAATGTTTATTAATACACACATTATCAATTTAACTGCTCTGCCGTGGAAACGGCCAGTTTCAAGCTGTAATATTCATGCATTTTGATAAATATTGCATTTTGATAATCTAATATTTAATAAATGCTTTCATATTCTAGCCAGTGGCCAAAAGGCAATGAGTTACAAAATCCTGCCGATCTTCCAGAAGAGCAATCTCTGCAATAAAAAAGTATTCTTATTTAAATATCATCATTGTTAACCAGGAAATGATGAAACTGGTGACACGTTCCATGGATAGGGTACAAAATAGCGCCTGAATCTCTCACAACAGGAAGTTCCATTTTCAACAAATTGCACAGTGAAAGGAGCTGTTTAACCTTCAGAATATATCGATCGTTAACCTCAAGAGAGGACAGACTAAATATTACAAACGTTGTTTAATTTTCTATTCATTTTATATGAGGTCTACAATTTTTGCAACCTTGTAACAAAAATTTGGGACATGTTTAATACAGTTTGTTAAATTTTATAGCACTAAACATTAAATAAACATCCAAGGTTGCCGATTTACCTGAAATTATGTTATCACTCAGTTGGGGCTAGCTAGTCTAGGATAAAAAGTTTGCTTGTAGTTATTATTAAACTTGTATGTCCCATAAATTAAATGAAAATATTTTTTGATACATTTTTCTTACAATAACTTGAGTTAACAGGGTTAAATTGTCGAGCTTGACTAATGCAGTCAGCACGGCAATACTGAGAAAGTTAAGTGAGAATTTTTAGATGTAGTAAAAAATATGGGATTTGGGCCTCTAAAGCTTTTAAAATTGACATAGGATAGCAAAGTGTACTGTATTTGGGTAAAGTGCCTTGTATATATCATGTATTTAACTGCAGTCCTCTCCCTCCATCTGTAAAACAGGATATTCCACAGTCCAGCAGGTTTCATTTACGAGATGCACAATCAATCAGACAATAAGAACGAATCCGTTTTCTCTCTATTAAAGTACATTCCCCTTTTGCAATGTATATCACATTACAATTAAGAGCCGATCCATAGTCCTGCACATGGGGCCCTGCTTTACTCTGTCAGACAGGAATGGAACTGGATTTGGAGTTTTGGGGTCAATGGTAACTGAATCAAACTAAAATTAGAAACTTCTGAGTGAGAGATGCATGACCAAATGATGAAGAAGCACTTTGAAGTCTATAATTATAAATGATAAGCTGAAAGGAAAAAGCTTGCACATTTGTATGTCTGTGTTTTGACTGATACTCACCCACGGAGCACTCGTCACCGCTCCATCCCTGTTCACACACACACCCCCCTGTCTGGGCTTGGTACGTTCCATGACCTGAACATTGTTCTTTACAGGCAGGAAGTGCCGTCTCACAGCTCTCACCTCCCCAGCCTGCCGAACACACACACTCACCGCGCACACACACACCGCGACCTGAACACAAGGGGTCCACGCAATCCACTGTAGACACACACACAACCATCACACACAGAAATAACAGATTTGTCCGTGAGCATTTAATTACAGGTGCATGTAGACTGTATGTGCACACTGTATAAAGCCTTATGCAGACAGAACTAGTTTTCCCCGAGGAAGTTAGGAAAATTGGGGCTTTACCGATGTACTTCATGATTTTAATCCCGTTCGAATTGAGTTTTTCTTCAAACTAACTCGGGTAGAAATTGCGGTGCAAATTACCTCTGAGACATCTAATCCCATCCGGATCGGAACCTACGTCAAACACTGTAATTAGATCTGAATTTCTTGTGCTGTCTAGTGCATCTGCATTATGGATTTGGACCATTTTGCATTCGATCTGGGTAGAATAACACTTGAGTTTAGCATAATGGTTGTACTGGTACAGATAAGCTTTTAAAGCATTTAAAAACTACAGTGTAGGGCTGAACGATTTTGGAAAATAATCTAATTGCGATTTTTTTTTTTTTTTTTTTTTTTTACCAATATTGCGATTGCGATTTAATATGCAATTATTTTTTAAAGCTCTTTATATTCTGTATTATTCAACAAAGACGGGCAATAAATAATTGTATAGTATGACCAACACAATATTAGATAGATTAAACATAAATGTTCTTTTCTGTAGGCCAGGCCTATACGTTATGATGAAATTAGGTGATGCATGAAAAATTACATTTTTATTTAACAACTACAATCACAGTAGTATATTGACTGATTTGTTGAACTTCCAGCCTTGTAAGCATGTAATAATTATAAAACTAATAATTAATAATTAAAAACATAAAGCACTGACAAATAAGTCCGGTGTAAACATTATTATGAAAGTCAGTAACAAATTACACAAACTAAAGTAGAAATATAAAACAAATCTGTTGCTTTACCATACTCAGTATTTAGGTAATTAATTCCAAAGTCACTGTAATAAACATATATGTAAACATGTGGGGATTGCACTTTTTAAACACTGTCTATTAACTTTAGACAGACTTTAAATAAATAATTTTATTATTAGAAATTATTATATAGCCTACATTATCTTAAGTCGAAGTCTTCAATAATGAAATGCACCGTAACACTGTTACAGCTTGAGTAATTTCCATGTGCCGTTTTGAAGTAGGCTACGTTCATATATTCCCGTGTGTAGCGTGCCATGGTTGCCAGGTTTTCACAACAAAACCAACCCAATTGCTACTCAAAACTAGCCCAATCGCGTTTCAAAGGGGTTTGGAGGGGTTCCCCTGGTAAGATTCACATTTCAGGGGCTAAATATCACGTTTTTGGAGGCAAACTGCGGACTTGGCAACACTGTAGCGTGCCAACTTGATGCTTCCTCTGAAGACTGCTTAGACTTGAAGCAGCGTTGCTGGACCGATCGTTGTATATCATCAAAGTACCGCAAGAGCTATAAGAGAGCATCTCCTTATGCTTTCTCTCGCCGTACATTGATGCCATACACTGATCGGTATTCAAGTCGAACACACCTCTTTACTCTCGCGTGTCACATGACAGTGTAATTGCAACCTCTGCGGTTGAAAAATCGTGTTTTTTCATATCACGATATTATCGCAAATGCAATTAATCGTTCAGCCCAACTACAGTGTGTGTAACAAAAAATAATTTTTTTAAATTTATTTTGGTGAAGATTGTTTAGCACTGTTACTAAATTACTACTGTTTTTTTTTTTTAATCTAAATGCAAGATGAGGACCAAGATACACAGAAGAGGCACAATTAAATATCCAATATCAGTTGACTTATACCGTATATATAAAATGATAAATGACATATACATTTTACAAAATATGCATGTAATTTATTCCTGTTATTTATTATTGGTGCTCAATTATTAATGAGAGTTCTTATTGTTATCAATGTTTAAACCGTTTTTGCTGCTGAATACGTTTGTAGAAACGGTAATACAATTTGTTTCACAATACTGAATACAAATATTATAAATGTCTTTACAGTCACTTTTGATCAATTTAAAGCGGTCATCGGATGGCCATTTTCCACAAGTTGATATGATTCTTTAGGGTCTTAATGAAAAGTCTATAACATACTTTGGTTAAAATTTCTTAATGGTAGTGTAAAAAATACCTATGTCATTCTGACAGGAATCTCAGAACAGCCTGATTTGTAGAAAGGGGGTTTTAAAATAGGGATTTAAAAAAAACACTGGGTGGATTTTATCATTATAGGATGGATGTGTACACACACTTCCAAGACACATTTATGTTCAAACAACTTGAAAAGTGAATTTTACATCCGATGCATCGTTGTTGAATAAAAGTATTACTTTTTTATTTTTTTAAATACAACACACATTAGAAAGGTAACGTATTATGTTTTCCACAGGAATATTTTTCAGCAAAAACTGTTTTCAATATTAATAATAACAATAATAAATGTTTTTTAAGCACCAGATATTAATATGATTTCTGAAGGACCATGTAACACTACAGACCGACGTAATGACTATTGAAAATTCAGCTGTGCAATCACAGGAATAAACTATAATTTACTATGAATAAATGCACACAATTTACTAATTTGTTCCCTGTAGTAAATTAATGCACAAACAACAAATACAGTATATATTTTTTTATATTTGTTTAATGGCATCTTTTTTTTATGACTGAAGGCCAGTATCACTGATACCAATACTGATTTCTCTATAAAATTGCAGTTAATTACAGTATAATTGAGAGATATCAATTTTAACATTTATTAGACTTTTAAAAAATAACTTCTAATTTAAGTAACCTTAAAACAATCTTCACATAAACCCATTATAATAAATGTCATATTAACCTGTGCCCTTCAGCAGAAATATACAGAAATTGAAGTTATCAAACACTAAATACTAAATTAAATATAGATGAATCCTTAAAGCTATAGAAGTTCTTTTTTCCTTTGTCTTTTGATTAATAGACATCACAGCAGCTGGTTATTAGGTTATTTTGGCTGTTATTTCTTTAAGAGCTGCAGCTGCTGAACGTGACGTGGATCTGACACGCATCATATTTTCTCTCAATTCTTTTTACCATTTCTGACACACTTCAGGTCATAAAGTCTCTATTAATGAACTGACGAGTTGAATCGGGTGTGTTAGATGAGGGAGACATGTTCTTAAATGTGACTCATATAAAATATATTACATGCACGCACAGTTTTAAGGCAGCTTTAATCGCCTTTTTGGTAACATCATGACTTAACTGACCACAACATTGCATGCATGTAGTTTATTTCACACTTTGATATGAAATGATACAGGGCATTGTAGCCTGCCCTGCGAGCACAGAAACGTCTCTGCACTCGTTTGCCTCATGCCTGACGCTGAAGTGAAGTGGAGCGCGCGTCTGAAACGTCATATATATTCATCATATATATTATATTTAGATTAAATAATTTCTATTTATTCGGTCCATCAGTACATGAAATCATGGGCGTCCTCTGTTAATAATTGTAACTCAAACGTTGTTTAGAAAATGAATTCTGTCTGAATAGTGCTTAAGACAGAGGCAGAGAAGGTGAAACATGAAAACAGCACAGTCAGAGAGAGTGCATAACAAAAAAGAACAAGATACAAATACATGTAAATTCCAATTACAACAGCAACAATATGTTCACTTCAGTGAATGTGTGTGTGTGTGTGTGTGTGTGAGTGTGTAGATGGGGAAGGTGTCTGATGAAAAAGCTAATTTGGTGGATGGATCTACATGGGATTAAATTGAGTCTCTCTCTCTAACTCTCTCTGTCTCTCTCTCTATCACTGAAATGGCGGCAATGAATTTTCAGCTTAATGGTTAGGGGAGAAAGTGTGTTTAAAATCCAATTACAGGACATTCATCATAAACAAGCCGTGGAGATAGACTAGTAGCTCTGCTAGCACACACGCGCGCGCTCGCACACAGCATGATGGTCATGTTGCAGATGAGGGTTATTTGTGCTTCAAACTCAATCTTTCTATCTAAAAATGAATCTAGTCCATCAAAAGCTGAAAATGTTTTAATGAAAGTTTGTGTGTGTGGGTGGGTGAGAGAGAGCTGTACCTTGCTCACAGTTATCGCCCTTGAAAGCAGGAGCACACACACAGATTCCGTTGACACATTCTCCATTGTTGGAACAGGTGGGATCGATACACTGGCCTTCCTCCACCTCACACTCCGCCCCCTTCCATCCAGCGTGACACACACACACACCTTTCTCGTAATCGCCGTTCCCACTACACAGCACTGGGCAAGAGTCTGAAATATAGAGACAAATTTGTGAATAATCAGATCAATCAGATCTTTGTTACATTGTGTACTCTAAGAAGTAACACTGTGTGAAAATAAAGAACGATAACTATAAAGATAACTATATTAGCGTCCACACCAATGCACAATAATGTTCTGTTTATTCAAAGAGTTATGTTGTCTGCTTCTTTATATGATGGATTCTGATTGGCTATCAATATTTTTGTCGCTTATTAGCTTCATAAGCAATCATTCTCTAAGTGATTCCAACGATATCGTTTCTCTGTGCCATCAACGTTACAGTTATGGAGTGGATTCTTGCTATTTTTAAAACTATATTTATTGTTATAGTTATCGTGCTTGATGTGAATGTGCCTTTAGGCTCATAGTTTGACTGCTGCTAATGTTGTTTGATGGCTTTACTGTACAGATAAAATGTTGATTATGTCATTGTGTATTTGTGCAAAACTATGATCGTGTTGTGTATAATTATATTGGGTGTTACTATGTGATTATGTATATTGTTGAGATAATACTGTGTATCGTTGTGTGATTATGATGACGTGTATAATTGCCTTCAGTTGTACCTTTTGAACAATCTGGCCCCAGGAAGCCAGTAAAACAGTGACAGTGTCCAGCGACACACTCTCCGTTACCATTACAGTTAGTGGAGCAACCATCTATTGTTTCTGAACACACAGACACAATACAATTACATAATTCTGAAGTACACATTTATTTTGGGTCTTGTTAGCAAGCATTATTATACCCCAAAACACAATCATGATGTAATAAGTTTGCTTATATTAAAAATCAAAAAAATCAAATGAAGGTCTCACACCTATGGGTGTGCTGTACACCACCACCTGTTCCATCTTTCGACCATCATTGTAGAAGGCCAGGTACCAGGTGCCCACATCAAGGTATTCCACAAAGCCCGTCTCCTGCAGAGCAGACACCAGCAGACTTCGCGGAGGAGGGTTCGGAATTTTGACATTCCGGGAATCCTGCTTAATCAGCTGTCTCCCATCCAGCAACTTCACAAAGTCAAACTGGAGAACAAGGACACACAGTTATTTGTGTATCTAATCCAAATTGTGGTAAAAAGAACATAGCACAGATCGACAGTTGAATTCATGCCCTTGGTACTGACCGTCCACCGTAACTTGGTGCTCTGTGTCTCAGTATCGCTCTGTACTCTACCCTATATCTCTGATGTTGATGCTGCCAACCTTGGCATAGTCTCCGAGGAAAACAAGCTCCTATTTATATGTCCAATACTTGCCAAAACATGCATCCTACAGAACTGGAAAAAGTAAATCCAGTATATCCACCCAACACTGGAAACAGCCACGCTACATTGGATTCATCTAGGGAATGTGTCTGACAAACCCTCTGAATGCCTCCATGTCTGGCAATCTATTTTTAGATACATTCATTTAAAAGCATGATACCAAACATATTCATTATCTGCACCTGCAGGAAGTCTCCACAGGGTTAATGCATGGCACCCCATATTACTTTTGGTTCTGAGGAAAAAACAAAAAACCGAGAAAGTGTGAGCGAATAATAAAAAATAAAAACAAAATAAAAACGAAGGAAGTATCAATTAATAATTGCAAACAAGACATAATACACAGTATAAAGTAAAATTAAGTAAAGCAGCTGTGTGAACAAATACTTAGTAGCAGTCAATTATATAATGTAAAATTAAATAAAACAATAAGTCCAAATAAACAAGGATTATTAAGAAATAAAATGAGACATCAGTAGTGCATAAAATATCAAAAACAAATACTATGAACAAAATGAAATAAAAACAGTAAACCAAAAAAGCAGCCATTAATAAGCGCCAACAAAGAAGTAATAGATTTAACAATGTCAAATTAGGTAAAACGAATGTAAACAAAAAAAAAAAAAAAAATTGTGCAAAACGAAATGAAATACAGCAACAATGCAGAGTAAACTAAGAAAGTAGAAACTAGCCTAATTAAATGTAAACAAAGGAATAAATTATACAATGACAACTTAAACAAGTACTGTTAAGACATAAAATGAAACCTCTGTAGTGCAAAAAAAAGTAACAGCAAAAAATAAACTTGGAGGGTAAGAAATAAAAAAGGATTCCAGTAAAGAAGTAATAAAACAAGCAATTAAGAAAGATAAACTAACAATGAAAAATAAGACTTGATTGGGCTGAAGGGTTCTAAGCACAATATGTAACATTTTCAGTAACGACATAGTTCACTAATGACGGCAAAGCTTTATAAATCTTCCGCTGTTAATGGTGTTAAGCATGAGTATCTTCCGCACCCTCATCTGCTCCCCATCGTGACTGACATGTGTTACTGGTGGGCATAAACAAAGAAGCATCCCCTTCCCATGCCACAACATCCACACACACACACACACACAGGCCTGCAGTTTGAGCAAACACGGCCAGACACGCTGACATTCACACACACAGAGTCCAGATCAAGTCAAGAGTCTCTGCAAATGCAAGACGTTCACATCCATGCGTTTACAGCTCACCATCTGCGCTCGTTTGACTCAGCCTGCGATCAGTATATCTGTGTTCAGCGTCTGTCTCATCACCTCGCACCACTGTGTCACTTCCATCCCGTAAGTGGGATGAATCTATCTCCAAGGAAACTGGAAAAGATACACCGTGGCGTGTGTGTCTGTCTGTCTGTATTTGGGGGGGATTGCCAGTGTTTAGACAGAGCTGTTACAAACATCAGAAACATCAATGAGCGGCGTTCTCCGAGGCACTACAGAACCCTCTGGCTATAATGAGTCCCTCTCCTCCTCCGGAGTCACTCTGGAAGCAGTGGAGGCACTGAAGCCCTATCGACTGTAATGACTCTCACGCTGACAGGCAGGAGCCAGCAGGGCAGCAGTTGCACCAGAGCCCTACTGCTTTTAATGACAGCCAGAGAAACTGAGGAACGATCGTGGGAGCTGCAATGGAGTTGACAGTCTCAGTGCAGTAGCGATCTGTCAGGCCTCAGTGAACACACACACACACATGCGCGCGCGAACTCTCACTCGCGCACACGCCGAAGTAGACCCTCGGAAGCTGTGGCAGTGTAAACATCTCTATTCTGACATGCACACACAAAAGAAGGCTTTTCTTTAAGCAAGAACAATTAACCAGTCTTCTTGCTTTGCCTCCGCCTACATATGCGAGCGTGTATGCAAATGAGGCGAAAACGAGAAGCCTTAAATTGAATTACACCGGGCTCTAATTTCTTGAGCAAAGTGAACAGTTAATCTCGGATGATATCCTGTATAATGAGATGTAATTAGCATGTTGGGGTCGTCTGAAGTACCTCGTTAGATACGCTCCTGATCCTCCTTGTTATCTGCCAGTCATAACAATATGTACTTAGAAAACGTTTACCAACACCAGCAATCGTGACGAAACCTGGGCATGGATGCACAAGTCTGATAACACACTCTCTTTCAAACACAGTCGCTCACATGCCGTCTTACACAAACACATAATTATTTATAACTTATTATTACTTTATATAAACAATTCTGTTTTTGACACTGTAGAATAAAAGAATTCAAACACAGGGGTCTCGAGATATGGTTTTCAAAGTTGAACTACTTTTAAACTTCACACGGCTCATAGTGTGAGATGCAGGTGATTAATGTTTAATAATAAAATAAGGAATATTTTGAAAGCCAAAATAAGTAATATATTTGAAAACGCCACTCATATTTTTTTACTCAGTGGTTTACTCGGTTGCCACAGCAATGTCAAGTCCAGTCACAAATCATTTCAAAGCAGCTTCACATTAATAAACAGGAAAATAACAGTGTTAGTGTTGTAAAATTCATCAATTATGAAACAAATTCAATTTCAGCTGTAAAGCAGCTCTACAGTAGACAACAGTGTCATTATTCAGCTCAGTTTAGTTCACTGTTGCTTCAATTTAGTTCAATAACTGTCAATGTTGCAAAGTTCATCAATTACAAAATGAATTCAATTCAGCTATAAGAAGCTTTAGAGAAGACAACAGTGTCATTAACAGTGTCAATTGTTGCAAAGTTAGTGTCAGTTTTTTTTTTTTTTTCATCCGGAGAGTGTCAGTGCAGTTAAATTGATAATTTTTCTTAATACTGATTGTCTTTTAAGCCCCAAATGAGTAAGCACAAGGTGACAATGGCAAGGAACTCTAAATGATCTTCTTTTTCTTTGCAAATATCAATATGGGATTAATTGATTGTAATTCATTACATTCATTTTGAATACATTGACAGACATATTATAAATATATAGCACATGAAACAATGTGCAACACACTTGAGGAAAGAACTTGCGTTATATTTTCTGTATTTGTGTTTGCATGTGTTTACCTGCGTGTGAGTAGGTGGTATATTCCTCCTGCCATAGATGCCCAGCAGAGCATCCCGTGTGAGTGAGATGTTGAACTTCACATATTCGGGGTGGTGAACCGTAATGTGAAACCTCCAGAAGAGTCCAGGAGGAATCGCCTGGACCAGCTGTGTCCCGACAGCCACCTCTCCCCTCTCTATCACCCTGCCTCGCTGAATCACCTCTTTATCTGTCAAGCAAAAGGAAAAAAAAACACACATCCAATTTTTTTGATTTATCCAGAGGGACAAACAAAAAAAGGGGGCGATTAGATCAAGTGTTTTCCAAGTGGATCTGTAACATAAGCTTTATAGTATTAGTTTATGCCACGTATTCATGTCATTCCAAACCTGACTATCTTTCTTCCACGGAACACAAAAGGAGTGATTTTCAAATATATTCAGGTTGCTCTTTTGTATGCCTTTACAATGAACAGGCTTTCAGGCTTCAAAAAGAGCACAAAAGCACCATACTGTAAAAATCTCATCAAAGTAGTCTGTATGACTCATTTATAATATTCCCAGTCTTACATTTCATATGACAGCTTCGTGTGTTAGAAATAGACTGAAATATTGCACAGGTGACTTTATGGTGCTTTTTCTTTTTTTGAAGCTTGACTGCCCTAGTCCTCATTCACTTTCAGTATGTGAAATATAGTGGCCAGGATATTCTTTATTAATTTACCATTTGCATTGCACAGAAGCCAGAAAGTCGTACAGTTTGGAACAACATGAGGCAAAATAAGTATTTTTTATTTTGAACTATTCCTTTAAATTGATGTGATCAAACATCATCTTAAATTAGCCAGATGACAAAAGCTCCCACTTAATTTTAGCTATAGGATGATAGTTGTTAAAAACTGAAAATGATGCAACCAAGCTCAGGTTCTCTGATGGACGGTCACAGAAAGGCTGTAGATGTGAAAAATACAAAAAAAGTGCCTGAGGGCTTTTGAATGAATCCTGCCTCTGATGCTATCAACACAGACATCTCCATATCTTCTTTAGTGTCAAAGAGAATGATGTATTTTTCAGAGGTTCAGTTGATGTGAATCAGAACTGATCATCTGCAGGACTCTTTGAAAAGCTCTGCTGTCTAGAGTCAAATTCAGGTGATGGCAAAGATGAAACACCACCTGCCGTATCGAGACACCGCTTTAGTAGCGGGATTGAAATACTCTCAGGTGTGAGGTTATTTACATTAGCTTTGATAGAACAGGCACACCTGTGCATTAATACATACATGCACAGAAAAACTGGGCTAGTGCAGCCTAGTGGTCAAAGATCTGTGCTAGACAAAAAATAAAATATATATATATATATATATATATTTGCAGGTCTGAGCCCTGTAAGGGCAATCCTTGAACTGTGATCACTGTGCCCTTCAGCAAGACGCTTAACACCTGAGGTAAGTTGCTCCAGGGGGAACATCCTTGCATCATAACATGAAGACATCAGGTAGAAGTCGCTGAAACAATGGGGGTTAAAGGGCCCCTATAACAAAACCTGTCTAATTTCTAGTCCTAAAATATGACTACCAAAAAACCGACTATACTTTATTTCATTAAATATTGATGGAACAAAATAATGTGTAAAAACAAATAGTAAAAAGGCTATACTGATAGAGTGAAGACTTAGAGGAAAGACAACAGTAAGTGAAGACAAGAAAGTAGTTACAGTATAAAGCAAATTTGTCACAATTTACAAATACATTTTACTATAGCAATAAATAAATAAACGATGTTCTCTTGAACTAAATATTAAGCAGCGCAAATCACAAATGTTTTAATAATTGATAATTATAATAAACATTACCTGAGCGCCAAATTAGCATGTTAGAATGATTTCTGAAGGATCATGTGACACTGAAAACTACAGCATTGTAAATCACAGGAATAAATTACATTTGAAAATATATTAATATAATACTTCAAAAAACAATTATTTTAAATAGTAATAATAACTTGTACGGACTTCAGGATTACTTTTGGCATTTCTTAACCTCCTGTAATATTTATATTTTAGTTTATGAATGCACATCTTGGAGCTAGAATGTAAGCACAGGCATAATTCGCATGTACTCTGCCCTACCACTTGATCGAGGTTGTGCAGATAAATATTCTATTCTATGGACATGGCAAAACAAACTCAAATAAACAAAACACTTTCTTTAATTTGCACTTTATCAAATTATACAGATACAAACACACCTCACACTTAAAAAATGACCTCATAATCTATCTGAGAGAAGATAATTTACTGTTGTGTACTGCCATTAATTAAATGGCAAATAAATTGAAAGAATACACATACACACACACACACACACACACACACACACCTCTCTTGGCTCCTGCTTTATAGGCAAAGACCTGACATTTAGACACATTGTGTGAAACGCTGAATTGATATCACACTGTATAGAAACCTTGTGTTAGATGACTTCAGTAGCACACACACACACACACACACACACACACACACACACACACAGAGACACACACCTGGCTGTGTGGTGTTGAGTCCTGGCAGGTGGACGGGAGTGAAGGTGAAATCGGCTCCCGGTAGAGGCTGATCATCTTTACTCATACCATTCTCATAAAGCTCTCCTTCCACTCGCTTCAGATGCCACGGCAACCCCAGCAGATGAACGACTGCAAAACGACAGAATGATAGATAAATGGAACAATAGATAGATAGATAGATAGATAGATAGATAGATATATAGATAGATAGATAGATAGATAGATAGGATTTACTTTGTAAAAGAATTGCATGTTAATTGTATGCTGAAAATTAGAATTAGAACATTGTATTACGCATTATTATTAATATATTACTTGCTTGTCTCCAGCTCTGTTCTTTTTTCTTTTCTTTTTTTACATTTATGTGAACAAGTGTGTGCGCACATACATTTAAGGTCTTCTCTTATCCCCTCATCTCTTGAATGTGTGTGAAACGCTGCAGAGGATTCTGGGAGTGGAATATAAATCGCTCAGGTGGCATTTTATGATCTCCCAGCAGTGAAAGGCCTTTGGCGCATGGTAATGACCTCATCCTAATTACAGCCAATAAAAAGGACAAACTCTCATTCTGCTCACCTCAGGGCCCCCGATACCAGCTATCTCATCACACAGTTTCCCTCTCTCTCTTTCTCCTGAGCGTGTGTGTGGGATTTCAGTCGATCAGGGAAATGAGGTGAGAAGATATACTGACGACGAGTTCTGGAACGGCGCGTGAGAATCAGGTTATTCTCCCTCTCATTCCCTCCCGTTCCTCAGGCGTATAGGAAGTCGCGTGTGGGTTCGTGCGCGCGTGTGCACGTCCAGCTCTGCTGTGAGGAGGCGCCTTTACGAGCCATAAAGAGGGATTGGTGTCTCAGCGGGGAGCTGGATCTACATGATCCTCTCCTTTATCTCCCCCTATTCGCCCTCATCTCTCTCGCTCACACACACACACACACACTGTAGCTGCCATTGGCTAAATGACAGATCACCCCAAGCACTGCGGATCAGCTTTAACTCAGAAACGCACAGGGTCCAGAGTTCAGTATGAGCATGGACACAAGATATTACTATATGGTCACATTCACATCGTTTTCGAAGATGGGCGCATAGTTGGATAGCACATTGTTATTGATACCAATTTTAGAGGTGGTCAAGGACAGATCCTGACCCAAGTGGATGCTGCACACTGGTGGTGGTTGAGGGGAGACCCCCTCATGAGTGTAAAGCGCTTTAGGTGTAGCAATACACAATAAAGCGCTATATAAATTCATCATTCATTCATAACTAATGTAATACAGATGTTGCACAATAAATAACCTGCCACTCTGATGGCCTGGGATATCATTTTTTTTGTGTAGTTTTATCCATCCATAAAATATTATAACACTTTGTATCTTTAATGTGACATTGATATCATAACTTCTGTGGTAAAAGCTCTTTTAGCCTTACCAGGCGCTGTGTTGCACCTTTTTCTTTTTCTTTCGCTCTCAAATGTGAAAACGACAACAGATACTGCACTCTTGCGATCTGCTCTCCCAATTTAATGAACAATATTCCATGAATTATTTCTCTGAACTACACTCAGAATCACTTGTTTCTCTCCTCAGATCCTTACTCATGTCTCTCTCCTGGTTGCAAGGGTGCTTAAACTCTTTTTCTTCACTTGTAATCTCTATTTAACATCCTTAAGTGTGAAAAAGTTTCTGAAGTATAACAGTGCACATACATACATCACCGGTGAATTCTGTCATGTTTCCTTTTGTGTGATAGTAACAGAAATCCCCACCACAGTGTCATTTTCACCATCTCAAATTATGTTCTGGATTTGATAGCAGTCAGTGTGGTGTAACTGACACCACAAAATAAATGAATAAATAAATAAAATTCATACAATAAATATTACAATGGTTAAATGCTAAAGATGTAAAAAAACAAAACAAAAATTTAAAAACTAAAAAAAAATGTAATCATTTTACTATGTTTCGATCAGTATCATTTTTATGTGGGATTTTCATATTTTAAGAGTGAAAGTCTGAATATTTGAACAGGGTAAAACAATAAAACATGGTAAAAAGCTGTCATTATAGTTTTTACAATTGGCTGAAGTTCAAGAGAATTAACCATTTTAACATGGTAAGAATTTTCAAGACAGTTTTTGCGACATTCTTAAAGCAAAGAAAAGGGCATGTTTAAATAAAAAACCAGGGACACAAGGTTAAAGAAACATGCATTGTTAAAAAGTTCATAAAAATTGATTATTTACCCAATTCATTACAGTTTACTTCTCACAGGACAAGAGAAAGGAGGTGGGCGAGATTGACAGAAGAGAAATTGATAGATGGACAGATCGATGACATCCCAAAGCTTTCCATAGGTGTGTGCGCGTGAGCGAGAGCTGTCCTGTGTGCATGTGTGTGTACGGGATCACAAAGCTCTTTAAAGGTGCACGTCTGGAAGGTCTCATAAATTCCACGGAGGCCACATTTCTTTCCCCCGCAGGACTCAGAGCCTTGAACGGCAAACATCGATCCCTTAAAACCTCTAACCTCTCCGCTAGTTCTCTCTTTACAACCGCTAATGAAGAGAAAAATCTCTGTCTCTCCCCTTCTCTCTCTCTGCCATTTTTCTCTCTGACCCTTCTCCCCCACTTTTCTTTCGACAAGATGGACTAAGGATTCTGCACTCTTGAAAGTGAGCGAGAAATAGAAAGCAAGAAGGACACCATTTATCAAGGCTTTTGTTAAATCAAGAGATTTTAAGATGATTTGTAGCGGGCCGGACAGAGCAGGAAACATACAACACTGACTACGAGACGCTTCGCTCGCATGTGACCGTGCATGAGAAAAAAGAGAGAGAGAGAGAGAGAGAGATAAAGAGAAAGACAAAGAGATGCATTTCACAGGAAAGGACTGAGAGCTGTTCACTAGACAAAAGTCTCACATACATCAAAGCCGGCTTTAACCTTGATGCTGAATAGCAGACTGCCCTGAGACTGAGAAATGGTTAAGCTCTCTGAGTTTACTGTCACGCCACAGTTTGTTAATATCCTTGGCTAGGAAGCTGGCCTAAAAGAAATGGATTCGTTTATTGTGTGTCCTGGCTATCGGTCAATGAGAACAATGAGCTTTTGTGGGCTGGCCGTTGTGGCGGCGAGTCAATGTTGAAAAAGGCACAAGCGCCGCATCCGGGCAAAAACCCGATCCCCCTCAGGACATCTAGAGAGAATGGTCTGGAAGATATTGAATTAGGGGATGTAACGGGCAGGAGGCGGACGTTTTCGCATCCAGCTGCTGTTCTGAGATGATGGAAATGTTGTTTAGATGAGTAATGCTGCAGACGGGCGGTTCAGGTTAAATTAATAGAGCAGTTATGAGGCTGGGCGGACAGCCTCTGAGGGAGGGGCTTACTGCCAATGACACGAGAGGAGAGTTTGTGTGAATTGATCGTCGCTTGTTGAGATGATGTAAAAATGCTTCGAGTAAACATTCCGCCAGCTCGTATTTCCAGAGGACGCCACCGTAGCCTGACCTCGACACTTTGCCCAACGGAGATAACTCCTTGACTTTAAAGTGAAGACACAAGACAAATGTTTTAAGGAGAAGATAAGGCCTTTCTCCTCCAGAGGAGAAGATAAACCCTCCCTTTTAGTAAGGAGAGAACACAGACACCTCTTCCTTGACGAGAAAGGGAAAAAAAACTCTTCCTATCTTTAAGGACTGAGATGATTGCCAGTATAAATCTGTCATTTTCTTCATATTTATGGAAAACTTGTATGGAGGTGACTGAATGCAAAAAATGAAAGGATGAACTTTGATGACTGGAAAGACTGTCAATCAAATTTCCCTTGCTGTCAGACAATCAGATTTTAGCCATCTTCCTTTTCTTATGTAAGACAGCTTCACTAAATCATTGAAAAGTATAAATAAACATGGAAGGAAGGAAAAAATAAAACGTCAAATGGCTAAAAAATGAATCATAATTAGCTTGAAGCAAAATTTAAGATCTGTCTTCATTGCAACCTGGTTTAAAATGGTTCAGGATTGTTAAATGTTACAAGAAATATGCATGGAGAGAAAAGTACTTATCTTAAACTACTGAAATCGTTACATGAAGACTTACATGACACACATACTCATGAAATACTTTAAAAAGCCACACACAGACCTCGGGCTAACACTCAATTAAATTATGGTTTTAAGTTGAGGAACAGAAAATCAAAGCCTGAAATCACAAAACATCTACTTACCAAACATGATCCCAACACAATCGATAACAACAATGTAAATAAAACTGGCAAACAAATGTAATTATATGAATTATTTATGCCCCAGTGCATGCTGGGAAGAGGGCAAATGGGCAAACCACAAAACCCTTTTCCCGTGTAGGCCTATTCTAGTGTTTCAGTTTTAGGAGGGGCTCAGCCCCCCACCTGATAATGAGCTGGTTCAGAAGAAAACATCTGTGTTAAGTGTGAGAAATCACAAGTTAGAATCTTTTTCGACTGACGAGTTTAAAATAAATCAATGAAACTCAATTTACAGTATGTACAGCAGTAACTGTGGTACATCTTATTTTGTGATTTCACTGGAATGGAGAGCATTTAGATTTTTAGAGAAATGAAATGACTTGTGAGGACTATATGAGGCCGAACATCATCCTATGTCACTTAGGCTAGGAAGGATAATGCTTCAGTGCTTCCGTTTAACAATTCAAAAAGAAAAACTGTTTTTTTTAAACAACCATTAAAGGGATAGTTCACCCAAAATGAAAATTCTGTCATTATTTACTCACCTTCAAGTAGTTCTAAACCTGTATGAATTTCTTTGTTCTGCCGATCACAGAGGAAGATATTTTGAAGAAAGTTTGCAACCAGGCTGTTTTGGGGCACCACTGACTTCCATAGTAGGAAAAAAAAATACTATGGAAGTCAATGGTGCCCCAGAACTGCTCTGTTTCCCACACACTTCAGAATATCTTCCTCTGTGATCGGCAGAACAAAGACATTCGTACAGGTTTGGAACTACTTGAGGGTGAGTAAATAATGACAGAATTTTCATTTTTGGATGAACTATCCCTTTAAGGGGATTATTCAGAGTAAAATAGATACTCAGATACTGTAAATACTTCTGTTTTCAGTAAATGTGGAAGGCGTTCACATACAGGTGCTGGTCATATAATTAGAATATCATCAAAAAGTTGATTTATTTCACTAATTCCATTCAAAAAGTGAAACTTGTATATTATATTCATTCATTACACACAGACTGATATATTTCAAATGTTTATTTCTTTTAATTTTGATGATTATAACTGACAACTAAGGAAAATCCCAAATTCAGTATCTCAGAAAATTAGAATATTGTGAAAAGGTTCAATATTGAAGACACCTGGTGCCACACTCTAATCAGCTAATTAACTCAAAACACCTGCAAAGGCCTTTAAATGGTCTCTCAGTCTAGTTCTGTAGGCTACACAATCATGGGGAAGACTGCTGACTTGCCCTCCTTGTGCAACGTGTCAATGGTCGTCTTTTGGACAACTGGCAAGACACAAAAGGTCATTGCAAAAGAGGCTGGCTGTTCACAGAGCTCTGTGTCCAAGCACATTAATAGAGAGGCGAAGGGAAGGAAAATATGTGGTAGAAAAAAGTGTACAAGCAATAGGGATAACCACACCCTGGAGAGGATTGTGAAACAAAAGCCATTCAAAAATGTGGGGGAGATTCACAAAGAGTGGACTGCAGCTGGAGTCAGTGCTTCAAGAACCACTACGCACAGACGTATGCAAGACATGGGTTTCAGCTGTCGCATTCCTTGTGTCAAGCCACTCTTGAACAACAGACAGCATCAGAAGCGTCTCGCCTGGGCTAAAGACAAAAAGGACTTAACAAAGTTATGTTTTCTGATGAAAGTAAATTTTGCATTTCCTTTGGAAATCAGGGTCCCACAGTCCGGAGGAAGAGAGGAGAGGTACAGAATCCAGTGTAAAGTTCCCACAGTCAGTGATGGTTTGGGGTGCCATGTCATCTGCTGGTGTTGGTCCACTGTGTTTTCTGAGGTCCAAGGTCAACGCAGATTTCATTTTCCAACAGGACTTGGCACCTGCACACAGTGCCAAAGCAACCAGTATCTGGTTTAAGGACCATGGTATCCCTGTTCTTAATTGGCCAGCAAACTCGCCTGACCTTAACCCCATAGAAAATCTATGGGGTATTGTGAAGAGGAAGATGCGATATGCCAGACCCAACAATGCAGAAGAGCTGAAGGCCACTATCAGAGCAACCTGGGCTCTCATAACACCTGAGCAGTGCCACAGACTGATCGACTCCATGCCACGCCGCATTGCTGCAGTAATTCAGGCAAAAGCAGCCCCAACTAAGTATTGAGTTCTGTACATGCTCATACTTTTCATTTTCATACTTTTCAGTTGGCCAAGATTTCTAAAAATCCTTTCTTTGTATTGGTCTTAAGTAATATTCTAATTTTCTGAGATACAGAATTTGGGATTTTCCTTAGTTGTTAATTATAATCATCAAAATTAAAAGAAATAAACATTTGAAATATATCAGTCTGTGTGTAATGAATGAATATAATATACAAGTTTCACTTTTTGAATGGAATTAGTGAAATAAATCAACTTTTTGATGATATTCTAATTATATGACCAGCACCTGTGTATATATATATATATATATATATATATATACACAGTATATATGTGTGTGTGTGTATTTCTCTATTCAAATGCTCTTTATTCCAGTGAAAACACAAATTAAGATGCACCAAACTGTATTCGATTACCGCGATCCGAACAACTCACGATAAATAAATACTGTCCAGCATAAAGCACAGTTTTCAGTAACAGTCTCACGTGCACAGAGCACGCAGAGTAGTTCCGTTTTGTGTGAAAAGACGGCGGAAAAGCTGGGAGGTTTTAAAAGGGTGCTAAGCGAATTATACAAATTAATATATGAATTAATTAATTATATGAATGTACCTCTGAGGGTTCTGACTGTCTTCAGAATCAATTTGATGGCATTTTTTTTCATCTTCACTCCATGTAATGCCTCAAGGAAGTGTTCTTAATCGCAATACTGCTTTGTCCACGGAGTTTACGGGAAACAGCTGTAATTCAATTTTTCCATAAGTGCCACCTGCTGTCAGAGAGTGGATTTACAGACACTTATATTCACATTCAGCCTGTGTGCAGTTTCTGTCCGGCCAAAAACGGACTGAATTTGCATGCCCTGCTGTAAATTTTGACCGGTTGATGAAAAACAAGCTTATGTGAATTCTACACATTTAAACAATTCAGGTAAGTTATCTAGAATTATTTATAGAGCAGATAAAATACATATAATCATTTATTAATCAATTATCATTTTGACTTTATCTTTATTTAAAGGCTGAAATGTGAGGTTTACCTTTTTATGAAACTTTTCAAAGCTTTATTTGAACATTTACATTAGATATTTGAACATGCTATTAAACTGTTGTCAGTCAAGTTGAACATCATTGGTAACGTTGTTTTAGTGATTATGCAAACAAAGTGTCATTTTATTTGTTGTTTGTTGATTTTTCAAATATAAAACTTGAAGTGATTTATGTGTCGGTACTTTTTGAACATTTCCAGCACATTTGAACAATACCGTGATAATACTGATAACCGTGATAATTTTGGTCACTATAACCGTGATAAGAAATTTTCATACTGTTACATCCCTAATCATAACAATTGCATGATGCATTTCGCAAAACAAATATTTATGAGCATGTTCTGCATACATATAATGATAAAAATATTATATTGTGACAGAAAAATTGCCTCAAGATGCATTACTTTAATAGTGAGTAAACAATCAAAAAACAAAACATACAATAATTGAGTAAATCTCTGGTCATTTTTCCAACATTAATGTCTCTGCGCAGCCCCAGATGATTTCCTCCAAATTACAATAGCATCAACTGATCATTTCAGGAGTTGTAAAAGTTTTGTATTTTTTGTATTTAACTATCTGAGCCAGAAATACAACCATCTATACCCAGGGTGAGAAGCAAAGCACAGGAGAGATCCTAAACTGTGGGTTTCTTCAGCAGGACTGTTTGTGCACCCAGAGCACTGTACATCACCCTGGTTCAAAGGAGCCTGCTAAATGACAAGTGACTGCTGCTGATAAAAGCTGACTGTGAACTGACGAATGCAAATGAAGTAGAATTAATCTGCAAACGCATACACTCATTCATTTCCACACACACCGTGCAGAAGCTGGCAGATAAAAGGAGAAAAATACGCAAAATGGGGATGAGATGCCTGTCAAAATGTGCATCAAATAATGATGTGTGTCATTATGTTGATGCTAAAACACCTTCTATCCCAGCTTGATCTACAGATTCCATGAATTATAATTTGATTATTATGCAGAATTTACACACTTCACTCTCGAGTAGAACTTTTAAGCAAAAATTACAACTGAAACCTCTTTAAATTAGACCCTTTCCTATTCAGGCATGCAGCACAACTCCTCGCCAAAGCTCACTTGACCGTACTACTGTGATTCTCTTTCAGCCACAATCAAACCTCTGTGAATGATTCAGAATGCGGCAGTGCATCTGGTTTTCAATGAACCCAAGAGATCACATGTTATGTCTCTCTTTGTCTCGCTCCACAAGCTGTCAGTTGCTGCCTGCATCAAGTCCAAGACTCTCACCGGATCTGCACCTTCCTACCTCCACTCACTTCTGTAAATCAATGTTCCCTCCAGAAATCTGCAGTCGATGAGAGGGAGTCGTGGTACCAGCACAAAGAGGTGCAGAATAACTCTCTCGAACCATCACATTCAATACGCCTCGATGCTGGAATGATCTTCTCCATCTGACACCATCAGAAGAGCTGAATCCCTCTCTACCTTCAAAAAAAGCAAGTAAAGACAACTCACAACCGTTAATGGAAAAAGCCTATCCATTCTCTACCCTCTTACTTACATCTCTGTAATAGCTTGTACTTTGTACTCTTCTGAGCAATTCTGAAACTTTTTATTGTGCCACTTTTCAATTACAGTACTGCTAGGATGAATTGCTTTTGTTTAAGTATTCCTCATTTGCGAATCGCTTTGGATAAAAGCGTCTACTAAATGAATAAATGCAAATCTCAATTGTTTCTCCAAGAAGCAATTAGATTAAATGGAAACGAAAGGAGAGAGAAATTTTTCTTCAGAGAAAGTAAAAAGTACCCTAGTAATCTCGTACGTCTCTTCTCTAGAGATCTCAAGTACATCTCAATTGAGACTCAGATTCGCCAAGATCTCAATGTCTGCAACTGAAAGTCAGAGATTTCAAGAACTCAAACATTTTTTCATCTAATTCTTCCAGACCAAACATTCTGAGCTATGCGATTCAATAATTTTTCTTTTTATTTGTAATTTTTATAGCTGTACACTCTTAAGGTATATAAACAACTGGCTCATTTGCATCTGTTTTTATTTCTCTCAAGGAAAACAAGACAAAGCTTATCCCAAAAAGAAATTTGCTTTTAATTTGTTTTATGTGAAAATCTACATGATATATGAAAAGCATAAAAAGGGCATGCACCTATTTTCCAATTCTGGCTGATAACTGTAGAATAATAATGATTTTTTTATATTATGGCTGATAACCGATGAATGGCTGACAGTAAAATTCTATAGTCATTTGATTTCATTTTACAAAAATAATAAAACACTAAAAACAATCAAGCTCAAAGTAAATTTAGAGATCACAGCACTATAAAACACTGTGTGACGGATATTCATTTTGAGATTTGCTGAAGATTCAATTTAACAATGATTTTAAATGATCAGTCTTAGATGGCAACTAAGGTCATCTAAACGTAAAAATAAGGGGAAATGAGCATATACAATAAACTGAATAAACAATATAGTATTGCAATATTGTGCATCCGTATTAAAAGGCAGAAAACATCTGACATCCCAAAGCCGAAAAAATTAAGCAGGGATAAAGCTTTGTCTGATGAAACTCCTCTCAGCTTGTTTTCTCACACGCAGACTAACATGTTAATGAAGTCATCCAATCACTCTAAATGAGCTGTAACCAAAGGACCTTAAAAAAGCTTCACCTCTCAACCCGTTTAATTGTTTAAAGTACAGGCTTTAGAAACACAGGTTTATCTGGATAGATCTCTGTGACAACTGGCATTTCACTCACAAAGACAATCACATACACAAATGCAAGAGTATATGTGTTCTCTGAATGACATGTCTGCCTATCCGTCAGTTAAAACCCCCCATTGCTTAGCCTAAGGGTGCGTCTTTCTCCTCTGGAAACAAACATGCAAACACACACAGATACACAAAAAAGCAACTGTTTGATTTCTTCCCTTTTAAGGGAAATGGCAGAAAGCCGCTCTGCTGAGTGGGGGCTTGTGGGTTCCAGAGGGGTTTTTACATTGATCTAGTGTTTTGATCATAAAAGACACATTATGATCCATAAACATGCATCAATTTTCAACCGCTTTTGAAGCCATGAAGTCCTTTTCACATCTTTAAATTAGTAAAATTGCAAAAGATCATTAGTGAGTCTATGTGTGTGTGTATGAAAACCAGGACAGTCACTAATTAATCAAATTATTTGTATATATCTACATTTGCTGTGAAAATCCTTTAAAGGGTGATTAAAAGACATTACATTATTATGAAAGATGAAAGCACTGAATAGCACTGAGGCATTCAATTGAGACTGACAGCTCTAGTTGAAACATGTATATGCGTTTGCACATATAGATCACATATGTGGCTGCTGTATTATGCATGTGTCAGGTAGAAGGAAAGATCAGGAACAGCATGTGTGTATAAAGTGAAAATGAATAACACAGCAGCAGATGCTAGAGAGTGAGAACTACTCCCACACTCACATGTCTAACTGCTTTCTGCTGCATGGCATTTTTTGCTTTTAGTGTTGCGCATGCCCTGCCCCGCCTTCTCTTATAATGCCACGCCCAGTCTAAGCTTACCACGCCCACCAAACCCTGCCTTACCTCAATCGGTCCTGCCCCACCCCATCATTAACTAGTGGATTTTTTTTATCACTATTAGATGCAGTAAATCCAGCACATCCATTAAAAAGAATTTCTGTAATAAATGAGGTTGTCCAGTTCATCTATAAAAGCCAGTCGTTTAGTCACGTAAGCCAGGAGGTTTTCAGGTCAATGCCAAGGACCCTTTTGGAGAATCAAGTGGAGGAGAGTTCACTTTATTTTTCTCTATTGTTTATTTGGTGAAGTAGGTTTAAAGGAATCACATAAAGAGAGATCGAATTTTCCTTGATCTTTTGAAATAAGAGTTCAATGTACTGTAATAAAATTATAAAGAAACTTTTACAACTCAAAACTTACTCTCCAGTTCAAAAATACCTTATATTGTAATTCAGCTATAAAAAGGGCTCATCCTGAAATCCTTGGATATGATGGCAGAAACATTAACATATAACCACCCACCTTTTGTCAGCAATGCTATTAGTGTATATACAGTATTATGCCAAATGAAAATAATTACAAAAATAAGATCTGCTGTCGTGTCACAGTGTAATGTAGGCTTGGCTAAAAGGCTGTCTAAAACAGTTCCTTATAATTAAAACTAAATTATGGCACACACACACAAATTTGACTAACACTGTCGACTACAATTTTATCTTTGATTTCTGACATATCTTCTGACAGATTTTGAAGCCACTTTAGCACAATAAATCAGGATAATTGAAGCCTGGCTGATGTGGCTGTACATTTTACCTTTTGTGCTGACATTCTTAGTTTGGATAGATGGAGGTTCTTCTCACTGAAACCATCTTACTTAGTCCCCTGGATACTATCAGCTATCTGGGTCATTGCACTCATACAAAAACACCTCCCATTTATCCCTCCGAAGTGAGCAACGCACACCCACAGACACCTACCTTTGACACACACCCAAAAAACTCATACACGTAATAAAATCTTTGGTGCGCCGCTCTGTTATTATGGGGCAACGCATCATGACGTTCAGAAAATAAGTATAATGTCTAAAAATCTAAAAGCCACACACACACAGAGAGATTCACTCAATGCCTTTGATACATTTTCATCAACAATTATTGATTGCCTCTCTCTCTCTGTCCCTGCAGGGTCCTTGACTCAATTAGGGCATAACAAAAACACACACACATTCACACCCTACTTAATGTCTTCATAGAGTGTGCAAGTCTGCTAGCTAACGTGTGCTTGTTAAAGTAAAAATTGTGGTGGGGCCAGACGATACAGCCTCATTAAATTCATTCAATTAAATATACACACAGACCAATTAAAACCCTTCTCTTAGGATAAACACTCTATTAAAACATCTGACCTTAATCTAAACGGTGAACTCAACACTGTCCCTAATGATAATTATATACTCACACCTGAACAGAATTCAGCAAAAAGCTCTTATGATTTAACTCCATTAAACTTCCTTTAAAGTCCATCATCCATAAAATTACACACATCTCACCCCCTGTGTTTTTTAAAAATATTATGACTAATTTGATAATGCTTTTAGTTACCAATATTAGACTCAGCTCCAGCTAACAATCTGTACCGTTTTTAAAGGAATATATACAATCACTACCAGAAAACATAGATTCAAAAATATATTTTAATGAAATAAAATAAATAATACATATAACTTATGACAACAAGGTTTTTGCTTTTGCTCCGATTCCATTCCACAGATTTTCAACTATAATCAATGTAGAAAGCTGTAGTGGATGCCTACTTATAACCTGAAGATTTAGTGGCTATGATATATTGGCCTGATGCTAACCTTAACCCAACCTTAACATTAACCTAGAAGACAACGGGACATTACAGATAGGATATTTACGATACGCCTATTGGCCAATTAAATTAGACTTTAGCACCGGCACACAACACAAGTCACGTTTTCAGTTACCATGTTTTATGGATCCTTTTCTTCTCATCGTTGATGCTTTTACTCGACAGGACAAAAGTTTTTGTTCAGCATGTGAAGATAATGCGGATTCATTCGTTCTTTATGTTCCTCTTTATCTTTATTCCCTTTATCCCTTTGCTTCCCTTCATTTGCCCAGAAAATGAACTGAGAACACATTTAGATTGTTAGATAAGAATGAAAGCCAAGAGACAAAGCAGACGGATTGCATCTGTTTAGACAGGGTGCCACTAACGATGGGGTGAAAGACGGCCATACGATCATTAACGGCATCTCCAGAGCACACACACACACACACATGCGCACACTCACATCTAGCAAACCATTTCTCTGGCATAATTAATGGAATAGTTCACCCAAATATTAAAATGTGCCATCTTGAGGCTAAAGTTGTCATGACAGAAAAAAATTATTAAAAGCTGTGAATAAGATGACTCATTTGCCATTATTCAGGAGAAGAAATAATATCACATTTAAAAAAATAACATCATCTGCAGAATGTAGGAAAACCCAAATTCACTTAAAAAATTCTGTGTACAGCTTTGTGTTCAATATTCAGCCGCTGACCTGCAGCGCAAATTGCGTTTAGCAAAATAATAATAATAATAATAATAATACACAAAATTAAAAAGTTTAGATGAGTACAATTTTTGGAAAGATATTAATACTTTTCAACAAGGATGAATTAAACTGATCAGAAGGTATAGTAAAGACAATCATAATGCTACAAAACATTTATTTTCTGCATTTTTTCCCCCTTCTATTTATTAAGGAATCCTGATGGTTTTCACAAAAATATTACGCAATACAAGTTTTTTTTTTTTTTCCAGCATTGATGATAATCATAATAATTCCATTTGCGCTCTGTTATTGTATATATAAAAAATGAGTTGTTCTGTGGGAAGCCATAATTCCAAATGGAATGTGTTCAGAACAGATCTACACATCGTAGAACAGAAATGAACATCACAAATGTCAGATTCTCAAGAAGTCATTATAACGTGTTTGGGAATTGCAGAGGTCCTCGTTTCATTAGCGAGAAACACACTCCCAGACACATGATTAGTGTTTAAGAGGCTGCCGTGTGAACTTCTGACCAGAAACTTTATTAACTGCAGCCTTTCAAGCGTTAATGGATGAAACCTTTTACCCTAATGTTTTTCTGTAAAACACACATCATTTTTTAGTGAGATTTTCAAGAAAAAATGCCTCTGAGAGGGAGAAAGCCGGAGAAAATGAAGTCAGTACACTAAGGTACATAAGCACCTCTCTCTCTTTCTCACACACACATACGGTGACTTGGCTAAACAAAACTTTAACACCATTAACCTCTGAACGGCCTTGTGGGATATTTACTCTTTCATCTCTCGTCCTCCCTCATCCCTCGTTCATAAATATTCATCTCTCTAATAGAGTTTTTCACAGTGTGAGTTCTGCTAATTCCATATGACCCCAACCAGCACGACAGCAGCCAGAGCTGGACGGAGCGAGGGAGAGGGAAAGACAGAGAAAGAGAGTCACAGAGGCGGAGAGATAAGATACTCACCGATGATGTACGTCAGCAGAAGAGCGAGAGTCAGCGTAATTGCGCTGGCACTCAAAGCCGTGCATTTCCAGTTACAGCAGCGGTAGGGCTTGCTGAACGAGAAGAGCGGTCTGGAGAGGGTGGTTCTGGGTAGAGGCCTCGGAGGCGGCGAATACACCGTGCTGGACGTCAGAGGGTAATTCTGATTGGCCGCGTTGAAAATAGCAGACGAACCTGAACTATGCTTGAACAGGAAGTGCCTGTAAAGGAAAGGAATCAATGTGTATTTGATTTGTCAATCGATTTCATTACGAAAACCTCAAAAACAAATCACACCTGGAAGACGGAGTCAAAGTGAGAGAAAGCTAGATGGAGCGAAAAAAAGAGAGAGGTGCGATCACTCTCGCTTGCTTTGGTTACTAATTGGAGTCATTTGCTCTCACGTGCATTTAATTACAGATATTTAGCACCAGAGATTAATGAGCCATTATTAATAGATAACATCCTTTAGATTAATTATGATATTAATTACACAGAGGAGTCCATTCTTAGAGTAATTAAAAGGTGCCTACTTAAAAACAATTTACTCAGAGATGCACATTCCTGGTGCTGTCCTTTCAACAAGTAATGCTATAATGGCAGGCAGTTACCAGATAAAATCAAACTAAATCAATCAATTCTATATTAAGATTTAAGGTTAGAACCATCTTTTCACTTTTTTGACATTCACTGAAACATTCCTTTGGTGTGTAATTTTAGAAATTTTATAACATAGTCTCTTAATATGTGATTATAAAAACTGCATGCATAATTTTATAAGAATTAGAAAAAAGAAGTTTAAAGAAGTTTTAGATGAAGTACATCATGTCACATGACACTGCTGTCACTGCCCGACACGTCACGTCAGCAGCCGAGTTCTTAAAGCCCTTGTAGATATTCTTTTATTTTAAAATCAAAAGTTCACTTTTTTTATCCTGACATGCGGCTAAATGGGTTCGTCTGTGAGGCAAATGTGCACAGAAACATGGCCGTTTAGTCGTGTCATCACAATGACAGACAGATTGACAGATAGCCATGGGGAAATTGGTTACAGCTTTTAGGTTAAAAGCCCAAAGGCAACAGAAGACAGATCTTCAAATTCCCAAGATACACATGGATTCTCAACAGCAATTGATCTCTTTGCAACATCAGCTAGAGCTGGACCAGAGTAAATGTGTGCAACTCTTCCAAAGACACAAAGGTTAATCAATAAAAAGGACCAAAATCATTGAAAGGTAGATCAGTCTAAACACATTTACAAGTTCATATGCTGATGAGACAAAAAAAAAAGCACGATGACATCGATACAGACTGAAGATGATGGTGAAAAACTGAACACACACACACACACATCTCTGTTTATATTATAATGGAGACTACCCATCTGTTGTTCTTTAAATTAAGCTAATTACTACCCCCAAAACAAAACCGCACCCCAACACACAGCTTTTGGCATTTTTCGATTTTTATAGAAACACTGTTTAGCCCATTTATGGTGTTGTTTTCATTGTTGTGTCTTCCCAAAGGTCCCCACAAAATAGGTCGTTTCAGGTTTTACTATATTTCCGGGGACATTTGGGCCCTACAAAGTTAGCAAAACCTGACCGCGCTTACATGAGGAGACTCACAAAACCACTGTACATAAAAATACAATTATGGCTGACAATAGATGAACAATTTTAATAAAATGTGATACATTTTGTGCAGATGGGATAATTAATTGGATAGATCATGAAAAATATTGGATGTATCAATTAATTGGATATATTAAAAATTAATAGGAAATATCGTAATACGAAATATTGCTGTGGCATTGCAAAATGTGCCATTAGATGGACATATTGTCTATTTTTTCCATGTCAATCAGTTTAGCGAAATTCAGTTTGTCAGTGTCAAAATAGGTCAAATTTTTTAATTAGATTAATTAGGATTAATTAGCAATCCTAATAAAAAATCTTTTCTGCCGAGGGATACAAATGTCGAAATGTAAAGAAAAGAACAGATTGACTGTTTCAGGGTCAAATATATGTCAAATACTAAAGGTGAGAATACACCCAGGAACACACTAGCATGTTTGGGTTATTTGTTTAGTGTCTTACAGGGATGCCGTACGAAGCCCTGAAAGGAACGTTTAAATGAGCATGCAATGGTAAAATGAGGCTTGAGACTGAGAGAAAAATTACAGTTTACCTCAGCCATTAAAAAGAGAAAGTTAATTTCACACTTAGACATGCAGAACTAATCCTGTCTTTATTTACTGTAGAATAAATAAATAACAATTAACACTCAGAAACAAAGAGAAAGAGTGAGACGGAGGTAAAAAGACAAAAAGAGAGAAAGAAAAGAGCAGGTGTGAACATGGGAGATCACAGTTTTACAAATCAGATTTCTACAGTCTCAAAATAAATTCTATTCCACTGGCTGTTTTTCTCACTGAAATCTCAGAGCCTCGAATTTACATGGCCAGTATGGGGATGATTTTCATACCAAACACTTCTGAAAAACTGTGAAACATGGCAGAACACAGAAAACAATCTCAGATTGAAATAACTAACTCGGTAGTGGCTAGAAGGCAAATGCAAGATAAGGCATAAAAAAGCCAGCAATTGATTATCATGCGTTTCCATTGTATGAAAAAGAGCAGCTTGAACTTAACTTGATAAACATAAATGTATTGATTAAATATCAATACATTTCAATATAAAAATATCAAAAAGGTGAGCACAGCCAAAACCAAGGTACAGGTGTAGGACATGCATATATAAAAATAAACGATTTAATATATTATTTTATGCACAATAATTGGGCGACTTTTTTCAGCAGTTCCATTTAAAAACCAATTGGGCACATATGCATGGGTATGATTATTCCAAAATGATATATGCAGCACACATGCAGTGTATGGCGACTGAATCAGCGAGTGTTCGGAATAATATGCTGATGGGAGTGATTCTCCTCTGTGCATTAATGTTGGTCTATTGATCTCGATTTAATTGAGAAAGTTCATTTGGGAGAGAGCAACATGTCAGCAGGTATAGTCATCACCATGACGATGACACGTTCTCGATACAACGCCAATGTCATCGGGCGCTGGGCTCGGGCTGCCGTTTAAACTGGCCAGAATCTCTCAGGCAACCCTTTAACCTGCGGCAGTTGGCAGGATTTTTCAAACCACTCTACAAAATTGGTAAATCTGCTTTTCTTTAACCCCTAAATCTCAAAGAAAACATCTGAATGGGCGACATTCACTCCGTGCCCTGTTTCAAGCCAAAGTGTATGGCCACAGAAACTCTGTAAGCAAGTGAGGTTACATGTCAACACTCCTACTGTGGGCTTCTTTCAGACGCTTTCAAAAGCATAGAGTGATGTTTGAAAAACAGGACTGGAGCTTCTGAAAAAATACAGAAGGGGTAAATTACCCAGCATTCCTCTAATAGCCACAAACATTTCATTGCTGCCTGTGGAGAGTTTAGAAAAGGTGCTGCGGTGCTTAGTGTAGTTCAGAACACTTGAAATCTGTTATTAGGTGTTGTTTGGAGACAGCTGGATTTGTATAATGGTGGCTTTATTTCATCACAACGTGACAAAGAGCACTGCATGCTTGACCAACGTGGCAAATCTTCAGAAAACAATAAACTTCTCTCCAGCTATCGGCATCAGAGCGGATATGTGACTCAGCTACGATTGTTTGTTCAAGTTCTCAGTCGAAATAAGTTTGACCGCTACTGCCAAATTCACCTTGCTGGAAATCTAGAAAAGCTGCCGTACACGCGCTCATATGTATGCACACGCACGCTGCTTTCATTTTCATCAATATCTTTGGGGTTTGTGTGCGTGTAAGACAATCACCCCAGGAAGACAGCTTCATTTCCTCCCTCAAAGCAGACATGTCTATCCTTCATCATTTATTTACTCGCTCATTTCTCTCTTTCAGAAGAGTAGGTCAACCCTCAATCTTCATCTTCATCATCGTCATCATCATCATCATATCTCTTCATCTGTCGTTCACAGACAAACACATATACTCATGCATATTCTCTTTCTCTTGAAGATTTAGTCATTCCTTTGTCCGTTTTATTATCCAGGGTTAACATGAAAAAAATTATTGGCTTTTTCTTTTGAAAGTTGCCTAACTTGGTTGCTTGAGGTCGAAGAAAATAGAGTCTGTGTGTGTGTGTGTGTGTGTGTGTGTGCCAATTTTTTCGCACAAAGTGGATGTCAATGAAGAACTGAGAAAAACGGCTTTACAAAACACTAAATGTCTTAATGAAAATGTTAAAATGCAGAAAGGTGAGGTTTAAATGTAGTTTTATGGGACACAAAACATCATTACCTCAGTATAAAACAATAGAAGTCAGATGGAAAGACCCCACTACTATAGAAAAACAAATATGTGTGTGTTTGTATTTCACCTGGTCTCTAGCGGTATGTTGCTGTTCAGTGCCCAGGTATTGTGCGTCTGCCCGTTGTCATCCTGTCCAGCTTTGTTGCCGGAATCCAGTGGTTGGCACCGTGCGGGAAGCGTGCTCCTCTGCACCAACTCTGGAAGGGGAGCCGGTGCTGGACGAGCACAGGTGCACGCGTGGGGCGGTGGAGGAGGAGGGGGCAGTGGACGAAAGGTGAACTGAGCCACGGGGCTGGAAGGCAAATCTTGAAAGGGAAAGATAAGAAAGAGAGAGAAAGAGAAGGAGAAAAAGAGATGTAATTATAATATTTAATGATAGTCTTCAAAGCTTCCATTTCCTGAGAGAGAAATGGATTCTTTTTAAAAATCTTTCCCCCCGTTTCTTTTACAGACTCTATTTTCTTGTCAAACTCAAAAAACCTTTGGTAACACTTCACTTTGCAGCATATATGTATAATGAATTATAAAGCAAACTTCTTTATGCATTTTAATGTCCTACAGCTTGTAATCATTCGTGTGGCCTCATTTATAATACATAACAGTATAATGCATTAAAATACATAATCAGCATCCAATTTCCTGAGTTATTTAATGTGTTATCATGTGCATTATCCTGCATTATGCTCTTTAAAGATGCACCCGTGAATAGGTACTGAAGGTGACAATGAATAGAGAACAAATCTTTGTCTTTTTCCTATGCCTTTTCTTATATAGCTTGGCATGCGCATAAACAGGAGAAAAACTGAATAAAATGACATGAAAGGAATAAAATAAATAAGCCTACACAAAATATGTTTCAGTTAAATAATTAACAAATTAACAATACAAAAGGGAAAAAGTCTGTTTTGTTTCCTTTTTATAGCCGCACCAGAGATGGGTGAAAGCGCCTCCTGTTTGTTTTCTTTATTTTACAAAGGCAGAGTTTTGTTCTTATTGTGAGTACGCATAAAAATAGACCCTTTAGAGTTTCAAATAATGTCTTAATCCTATCTTTAAGACAAAAAATGGCAGAATATTGTAGTTCTTTTCCGCTGTCATAAGGACAATATCCGTGATCATACCGGATATGTATTAGAGAAAAACATTTATTTCATAATGATATTTTCCCCCCCATTTTAAATTCTTATTATCCAATGAAAGGTTAGATGTTAGATTTTTTTAATAAAAGATCAAAAGGAATAACAATGCAGATTAATTTTCACAGCCTTCTTTGATTATATTTACCAAGGGTGCCGCTATTTTTGGTCATGACTGTATATTTTTATATTAATCTGATTTTTGTCTTAATCTGTTTTGAATACAGTTAAAAATGTAAATGATTTGCTGACAAATTATACAGTAGGTGACTTTTTTTCCCTCCCCCATACCCCCTCAGCACTCAGCACAATTTTGACGGATAAAAAAAAAAAAATTCTGCTGTATATCAAAGCAGTAAATGTTTCAAAAATAGCTTTGGGGGAAGAAAATAAAATTCGGCCTATATGTAAATTGGGCAATCTTAATTCACAATATTGCATTGAAATATCATAAAAGGCCCACATATACTGGCCCACTGACCCTCCCCACAAAACTAAATCACATAAATAAGGGTTTTCAAACATTTCAAGCTTTGGAAGCAGGACTGAAAAATAAAAAAATAAAAATCAATATTGCAATACAAAAAAGCACATATAATATTTGGCATACAACATTCTGTCAAGCTTCTGATACTTTCTAGCAACACAAAAATCTGTTATTGATAGTGGAATTTATGACTGGATTTGCTGAAAGTAGCAAGTACTACATTATACAGTATGTACTACAAGAACTGCATTATAGCATTATAGCTCTAAAAAAAAGACAAATATATTAGGACATAGAA
Organism: Onychostoma macrolepis; assembly: GCF_012432095.1. Taxonomy (NCBI): domain Eukaryota; kingdom Metazoa; phylum Chordata; class Actinopteri; order Cypriniformes; family Cyprinidae; genus Onychostoma; species Onychostoma macrolepis. The sequence continues at coordinate 5,151,933 of NC_081159.1, forward strand.
TTCCGACATGTACAAGATTTAATTAATTATATAGCTTACCTTTACAAGTATCTTTAAAAAGCATAATACGCATAGGCTCCAAGTGAAGTGTTACTAAACCTCTTTTCTCACCTTTTTTCAGTGGTCTCTTTATCTCTGCAAAACAACATACTCTACTTTAAGATACTTAAGCTTAATACTTCTACTTGAATTATAACAAGCTGAATGGTCCGTAAAAGCATCACAGTAAGCATCCACAAGTGTCTGCATCTGTCTCCACTGAGATCACAGAAACTCCATCTGATGTTGCAGCACCTGCGCACATGCTGAGTTTTTCCATCATTTTTTCTTCTTTCATTTAAAATGAAGCTTAGGGTCTTACACCTGACTGCTAAACTCTGCTGGTGAAAAGGATAATAGAAACACACACACACACACAGAAGCGTCTGATCCTTCCCTTCTAATTCCATTAGGCTCTGATCGGGGTTATCTATATGTTTTAGTGAGCTAGAGATTCTCTCTTTATTATTTTTGTCCTTCTCTTTCTGTCCCTTCACTTCATGCCTTTCACCTAATCTCTTCTGAGAACCAAAATTACTTCCTAATCTGAAAAGAACACTTTCTATTTGGAGATTTGGCAAAGACGCACACACCAAAACACACACATGTCCACACAAAGCTCTAAATTTCAATCTCAATGAATGGACCCAGACACAAAGAGAGCAGCCGAACAAATTCAATTAGGAAACCTCACTCTTAAAGCCCTGGGATTGCATTACACAAGAGCTCTTTTACTCTCTCCATCACCTCAGAAACAAGATAAAATCCACTTAAATTAACACTCTTTAAAAACTATTTTGCACTTTCTAATGCAAAGCCACAATGGCGATACAAGCTGATGTGATTGTGGGAGAAAGCCAGAGCAGCATGGTGGTAGAACATTGGGAATCCACACACATACACACACGCACACGAAAACATCCCAAAAGCGTGCACTGGATTTAAGATCACCCTGCAAGCACCCTCTCTTCCTGAGATCACTTCTCCATTATCTAATGCACTTAGAAATACATTGTATTTCACTTGGCTGTGGAGTTGAGAGCGAACACCATTGATTTAGATTGGATTTGCTGATTAAATTAGGCTGTCTCTGATCTATGAGAATGTATGATGTTTTAGACAGTGTAAATGCACAACGGTTTGAATGGGAATAGACCTCTGAAGATAATATAATCAAAGCACCATCCTTCATCGATCCAGCGGCGAATAAAACAGAGACATTTCCCTCTGATACACCAGCACGCACAAATACACACATCCGTCTGCTGTATCTACTGTCTCCCCATCCATCCATCCATCCATCTATCTATCTACAGATAATATTATAAATTTTGATTACAATAAAGTCAGAAGTAAGCGACAAGTGCGACAAGTGAATTTAGGCATCACAGTATTATAGATTATGAAAGTTGGATGGCTACAAATTTAGAAAAAAAGTAGTTTAAATTAATATGTCCACTCCATAATAGATATGTAATGTTGGTTAGACAGTCATTGGAAAAAAAATAAAATAAAAAAACGCTGCTTCAGTTAGAGTGCAGAGCTTATAACCAATTTATAAATCTATTGGCTATTATACAAGAATAATAAAACAGTTTGTGTGTGGTCTGAAACAGATTCTAAGGAGGCCTACAGTGTTTTGTATGAATATGAATATCAATACACTTACTGTGAACATAGGCCTATATAGTGAATCTAAACAAAAAGGAATTAAGACAGAACAAAAAAATTAACCCCTATGGCTAATTATTTATCGATTATGCATTTCAGAGTATCGTTAGTCAAGATTAAGTAAACTCACCCCCCTCCAAAATAATTCACTTAAACTGCTCATTTTTATGCATGAATGCATACAGCTTGCTCTGCTATCATTACATCCACAGTCGCCGTATGTTAGTCAATCCGACATGCACTACTGAAAGGAAAGAGATCTTCAAGCACATCCCATTTCTATGGAAAGTGCTTTTAAAGGGTTAAATTTGTGTTGTGATTTTTAACTTATCAACTGATACATTTTTAAAATGTGGGTAGCAATATATTGTGCATTCCTACCTACTACATAAAAGATTGCACAGTCATAATGAGCTTTACAAGAATGAGAATTACTGAGACAAAACTATAATCAGTCTTGCAGAGGTGCAGCGCTAATGTGAAGTTGTGCGTGTGTGTCTGTGTCACAACTGTTTTTCCAACCTAGTCTTTTTGAGAAGCAGTGCCACGTACAGAGCAACAGTAAAACCGCTGCAAACATACACATAGACAGAGAAAACCCAGCATTCACATCTAACAAACACACATAAGAACTTACACATGAGATCAAACACACACACTCTCGAACGCACACAGCAAAGGACTATTAACCTGGCTGGTCTCCATGGCAACAGAGCTTGGCCCTCATAATCCAGTGCAGAAACCTTTGACTGAAAGAGGCAAGCATGGAAACACACACACACACACACACACACATACATATTTAAATGTGTGCATGACACTGATTGCACTGAAGACGTCTGAATACATAGCTATATAATTCATCCTCGCCCTATAAGCGCTCTGCACCTTTCTCTAGAACTATCTAATCCTTTCTCTCTTGCTCTTATTATGCACTGCTCTCTCCGTACAGATACAAAAACCAAGAGAGGATCAACTTATCAAAAAATAATGTGAGGTAATGTGTGTGTGTGCATGCGGGAGAGAGACGGTGGAAACCTTATAGCCATAAAACCGTTATTAAATATCCCTCTTACTACAAAATTACTTTAAGAAAATCAATCTGTTTCACTTATGGAAATTTACAGTTCCATCTCGCCCACAGCCGTCTCCTCAGATACATGACACCCCCCACCACCACCACCTTCACATCCTCAAATCTTCATCTGTCAGAGAAGACACCCTATTATGACACATGCTCGATAGATCCAAGGCAAATTCTGACAAACATCCCTCGTTTCACTTTACACGCCACAAGACGGATTGTGCACTTGAAATTATACCCCCATTTAAAACTTGAATCGATGGCTTATTCCCAAGACTCAGCCGTATATTTTTAAGTAATATGTTACAAGACTTTCACACATAAATTCTGCATTTTTTCATCATGGCTCAGCCACAATCGGCTTCTAAAAGCAGAGCTTTAATCTTGTTTGTGTACTATAAAAATACAATGCAAATATCTCATCATATGAAATGTGAAATGCATTTAATATGAAATGATCTCATATGAAATGCAGATCGTCTACAGTGTCTTTTAGCAGGGTCAACCTTTTCAAAGGAATTATGGTCACACTTTATTTTGAGTCACTAAGTACGACTTTTGCCCCAGTAAACTCCTAATTACTGCTTATTAATAGTTAGCAATGCAATTGTTAAGTTTAGGTATTGGGTAGGATTAGGGATGTAGAATATGGTCATGTAGAATATGTGCTTTATACATACTAATAAACAGCCAATTTGTTAATAATAGGCATGCTAAAAAACAACTAGTTAATAGTGAAAACTGACCCCTATACTAGAGTGTTATTATACAATACAGGTATACAATTGCAGGGTATTTTTATTAAGCACATACATATGTAAATGTATCTGTAGTATACTTAGTATGAAATAAATGTATTTCAAAAACAGTTTAGTATAATTATTTTCTCGAGGAATTAGTGACATGCTTGCATTTAAATCTATAGAGAAGCAATAAATTGAAGTCCACGCATTTTGTCATCGTAATGTCTGAAAAGTATCATAAACTGAAAGTACTCAAGCAGGCTTCCGTTGTCATCCTCACATTCTCAGCTGATTTCTTGAATTTCAAGGATCTTTTGGTGTCAGCTAAAAATATTGATTCTGATTTTTACAAAAGCTTTTGAAAAAAATTGTTTGCAAAATTCTAAAGTAATGTGCTAATGCTAAATTAAAATTGTAGTTAAAATTGTACATTTATTTTTATTCTGTTTTGACTTGTTTTTGTGGGGTTTAAAATGGAACAGTTCGTCCAAAAATTTTATTCCGTCACCATTTACACATCGTTTTAAACCCACATTTTTTTTTACATTGAACATTTTTACACTTTACAGGATGCAAATGCATCATAAATGTATTATTAAAGTAGTTGTGTACTATACTTTAAGTCTTAAATCATACAATAGCTTCATGTGACAACATGAACAACATTTGGTAACTGACTGGATGGAGACGTGCAACCAGCACTGTTGTTTAAGAATGTATTTAAAATTTAAAACAACACAAGAGTGAGTAAACTAGATTTTTCTGTTATCTATTTAATTCATTTGAGTTGTTATTACTAGTATTACTCATTACTAGTAAAAAAACACATACAAAAAAAGAACTGTAAATTTAAAAAACAAGAAGAATAAATGATTTTGCGCTATTGGCACAAAGTTCCATGAAGTGTAACAATTATTTCACTCTCTTCCTCTCAGTCAGGCTCAACAGGGACATATTTCAAGGGCGCACCGCTGGCTTTAACTGAGCTTTCATCTTTGTTTACCCTTACCAGCTGGTCTTGTTCACACATCATAAAACACACACACACACACATACAAACACATGCACCCCCCACCCCAGATATAGCACCTTGCGGGAGAATTTTTGTAATTTAATGTAAATTTACTCGCAATGATTTTTTGTGTTTAATTATTTCGGATTGATTGACATCACTGATCTGCGCACGCAACCAAATTTTTCACACTTGCGCCTGGCGTATTAGCAACTTGAGGAAAACTGCTAAACAAAGAAACATCTGCTGTGAATCCCAGTGCAGGGTCTCCGCGATGGGTTTCGGCGCCACATCTGCTGCTGCTGTGACTCATGCACCGATGCCTCCGCGATAGTCTTTGACTCCACCTTCGCCGCCGTTGACTCATGCCGCCAAACCTTACGGATGTTCTCCCACTGCCGGCACGGTACCTCGGAGATAAGGTCTGCCTCATTTTTATACGTGTTGATGTGTCACCTACCCACCTGCCTGTTGCATCATACTCACACGGCTGCTCTTCTTTTGTGCTTAAGTCGCATCTGCTTTCATGCTCCTCTGCAGTCTAACAACCGGCCCCTTGAGCGGGAGACCCCCACAGGGCCCTATGTTTCCCAAACTCTCCCACAATAAAACTTTACAACTCAACATCCCTCCTATTTTATTTACATCAGCCCTGTGTTTTATTTCCACACCTTGTATCTTTCCATTTTTTCCCCTTCCTTTACTATTGCAGTTGTTTGTCCTTATCAAAAAAACACGTCTGCTCCAATTATAGGCAGATCCCTCATTGAAAAACGTTCCTGAGCTCGAGAGAGTAAATAAACTAAAAAAAAAAAAAAAAAAAAAGAATGAAAGAGGGACAATATGTGTGTGTGTGTGCGCGTCTATAAATTTCTGGCTAGATTCATTGCTCTGTTTTATAGCCCTCTATTCATTGAGCTTATCAGATACGACACAGTCTATTTACAACAGACTTTATCACACGCGCGCACACATGCACACACAGCCCGTACAGTAAATCTTCTGCCAGTTACTCGCTTCCATGCCATATGTAGAACTCTAAATGTCTCCGGAAAAGAAATCTTGACGGTACAAGAGCTCGTTATACACGCCACCCCATGTCTTCCTTCTCCTTCCCTTCCTCTCTCATTAAATTCAGCATTCTTTAATGCCATTTCTCTCATCTTTGTATATGCGCGCGTGTGTGTATACACCAGTCCAGCCTTCGGTCCACAAGCTAATCCATTAATTAGTTGCATGACTAACTCACCAACCTCGGGAGGCATCAATCAAACACAAACACACATGCACATGTGGACAGACACAAACACCCAGAGGGATGAAAAATGAGAGGTGAAAAATGTATGTGGGAACACGCAGATCAATGCGCAAGCTATTTACACATCTGCTTGAAAGAGACAGCGTGTGTGTGCGTGTGTGCGCGTGTTTGCGCATTGTCCCGCAGTCATATTAAGTATTCCAAACAAACCATTTCAACCTCCTCTACCCCCACCCCACCCAGAGTTTCCCATAATGCTTCAAGGCAGGTGACCCCCCCCCTTGCTGAAGGACAGAATGTTGAGTGTGTGTGAGAGAGAGGATGGATAAAGGGGAAGAATGGATGGGGTGATTAATTCTCTCTCTCTCTTGTCACACCCTTTGAGAGAGCCTAACAGATGTGAACGTACATAACAAGGATGCCCGCACTTGTTGCGCATGGTAGACCACCGATTCATAACATATGCAGAGTTACCCCGCTGACCTACATCTCGTTACCGGGGTACCATATTTTTCTGGGTTACCATAGCTCATCCTAGATGGTGTTTATTTCGCGGTGCTTATAAAACAGCTCCTCGTTGGCGACTCGCAAACGTGACCTCAAAGAAGTCTCAATGCGAGTGATTCGCTATAAGTAGTCAATGTTAGCACCGGGAAACGAAGCCAACGGTGGTTACCGACTCGGAGCTGTCAGTTGTGCGACATACATATGCATCAGGCCTACTGCAGTGTCAAAACACCTTATCACAATGACATCCAACAGGGTGACCCGGAGGAGTACTGGGAGAAATCTGCGCTTGTGTGTGTGTGGGGTAACGGCAGGTAAAGTGACACACTTTGATGACAGGACATTTAATGAGGTGACAGGAAAATGACATGCATTATAAAGACCCCGCTCTAACAGAGATGGGACGGGCTCTGACATGCATGCACCCACGCTTGCACGCAAATGTGCACGGAGGAGTTTTTCTGAACCTCGGGAGAGAACAAGGCAATCATAGTTTGTCAAATAACCTTTTTACTCAAATTTTTTTAACCTTTTTGCTAAAATTGACAGACGATACAGTGTGAGTGAAAGTGCTGGTCTCATTATTTTGTGTGATTTTCCTGTGGCAATAATGACCTTTAATGGTTTAAAAGGAACTCATCATGTAAATGGCAAAAAATGCACTTAAAAAAAAAAAAAGGAAATAACACGAATCGCTTTGTAATTACTCAGGAAAGCGCATCTGCATCTTCGGTGACTGACTAAAATGACTTTGATGGAAACCTGCATCTGCAAAGATTTCTTTCTTGTGGGCGAGTTATAAAAGCGAGAAATAAAGCGAATCATTTGTGTGTTTATGTCTGAGTGCGTCTCGCATATTTAAAACGTTACGATGCAAATAAGTTCATAAGCTGAGGATGAGTCACTTGAGCTTGTTGAACGCCGGCAAAGATTCTAATAGCGTGTTGTTTAAAATGAAAGTACGAAGGGAGTATTTTTAGCTAATCCAACCACCATCCTTCAAATCGGCTCTTTAAAACCCAAGTTACACCGTTCCCTTTCACATTACCTTCAAAGTACCTCTCCGACAACACTGCCAAAACACACACACACACACACAGCATAAATGTAGTGAATTTATGACATTTAGTCCTTACTGATTAACCAACAGGAGAGAGAGAGAGAGGCAGAGGTAAAGAAACACACACAGTCATGTCTGAGAGTGTTAAACCTTATTAATAGCTGTGTATTTTGAGCTAAATAATGCACTTGGCCTTTCACAGTCACTTAATTTATGATGTGAAGTGCAGCCCCCTACCTGCCATATTTCAGTCTTTATACACACACACACACACACACACACACACACACACATTCACTGAGCCAATGTATATTTAAAAAGAACCCTAAATAATAGATAATAAATAATGATTTATTTTGGCACACACTCATAATCTACTCAAATTAAAGTCACTGTCTGTATTGCAATTTTATTTACTAATTAAATTGCGATTCTGCTAATATTATTATTACATCAATAAATGTAATAAAGTTAATTAAATGTATGATGTCAAGTACAACTGTCAAAAAATCTAATTAAGAAATTAAATATGAATACTGTCTCACTTCGTTAATTTTCAGGAAACAGTTTTTGCAGGCTGACACAGGTTATTCAGATACATGTCCATTATCAATAAGACAAAATATTAATATACAATGTATGACCATATTTTATATTTTTTCTCTCTCTAGATAGATGGATACACACACAGTTATATGTACACCCAAACACAGATATTATAGCCATTAATCTAAAATGTTCATTAAAAATATTGTTGACATTAAGAAACTAAATAAATAAACAAACAAATGAATAAACAAATTGCCCACATACATACATACAAAAAATACCTGACACACTGTGTGAGGTCGTTTCTCTCTCGAAAGGAACATGTCAGCCAAATACTTACCCCTGACATTAATTAATCAAACCATCAATCAATTAACACAATAGGATTAACAAGCCTTGGGAAGGGATTTACACATGAATATATAATGACTCTCTCTCCCTTGTGCTGTCTTTTTGTTGCATGCTGGGAGTGGGTGTGTTCAAGTCTGGCATGTGTGGGAGAGCAGTATGCTGGGCTTTCTGAGTCCCCTTTCATGTAACTGCATGATTTTTCTTATTTCTTCTTCTTTCTACTCATCAGTTGCTACATATTCATATTCCTTTTTTTTCAGTTGAGTGGCATGTTGAGCCCTGCCAAGTGCCTCAGAGGTTTTATGCGTGGCATCTGTCCCTGTGGGGGGATGCCACCTCTCCCCCCTAGTAACAGTTCACGTTTGTGCTGCAGGCAAGTTCCACAGGAGGACATGCCCTCAGCTGTCTGTTATCAGAACATGAATTTGGCATCAATTATGGGGGGGAAAAAAATCTATTTTTGAAAAATGAATCGCTGGATAGCCCACACAACATGCCCATCACAATATCCAACCCAGAAGTTTCTTACTGGGAACCAAGCTGTGGAGAGAGCCGTATGATTTCGGAAAGAAAGAGCAGTCAAAATAATTATTGGAGACTGTGAAAATGCAGCACCGTTGGTGGTTTCTTTTTGGAGAACGATTCTATATTTAATAGGACTGTCAATGTTAACATGTTAATGTGTGTGATTAATTAAATATGTTTAAATTCTTTTTAATGCCATTAACACATTTATTCAATTTGACGTTATAACTGTTGTGTTCTGTTCTCTGTGATTTCTAAAGACTGATCAGAACCTTCAGGGCTGATTGGGGCTGATTGGAGCTGATGGGAGCGCACACAAAGACAAAAGTCCTTAGCGGAGCACCCGTTTATCTGTAAATGATGGAAAACCATTTTATGAGTGATTTATTTATACATCAAACCCAGATGGGACATTTAACAAAAGTAAAGCAAATGTCTCTCTTTGTACGGTGGAATTTAATCATCATCAAAGCTCAACATGTGAAATATTAATTCACGAATGAACCATTGCCCTTTGTAGTACAGGCTTAATTATTTTGTTTTCTTGGATTTGAATATGTTAGCTACAAAAATTATGAGATCAATTAAACACTGTAATCAACTGACAGCCCCAGTATTTGTGTTTTGGACTACGAGGGGTACACAGAAAAACATTTTTAAAAAGGAATAGAAATGTTTCCTTCAAACTTCAATAAACTTTAGGATATTAGTTAAAAACAGCAGACAGACAGAGAGAGAGAGAGTCAAAGACAGACAGAGAAATAGATAAGTAGAGAGAAGATAGATAGATAGATAGATAGATAGATAGATAGATAGATAGATAGATAGATAGATAGATAGATAGATAGATAGATAGATAGATAGATAGATAGATAGAGAAAAAAATAGTGAAAAACTGGAGAACTGTTACTGTGCATGGGTTACATGGAAATCAAACAATTAAAAAAAAAAAAGAAAAAGTGGTTTAAATGTCATTTAAAAAACTGGTTTCTGTCATTCATTTTAATGACAGATCTCAAGTTTACTGTTGATGAGCCCGTTGTGTACATCTACCACACAGACAGCATAAATAGGGATTGTCTACCACATTGGCAGCATGTTACACACTTAACTTGTCCCATCCTGAAAGTATTGGCATATTTCTTCCATAGCAATGTCCGATGTAACGAAGCCTCCTCATGCATGTGCACACACTCACTGCCAATAATGACCTGAAGTCATGTCGAGTCATGTTTATTTATGAGGCACTTTGGGTCAGAAGTTGAACTCTCGCAAAACCCAGAAGCAAATTTAAATCAAGTGTGATTTAAAACCAAGGAAGTGTCATCATGCTCTCTGGTTCTTTTTCCAGTGCTGGGAACGCTAGAATACATCTCTGATATCTCCTGTTGCATCATTAAAAATGGTAAGAAAGGCAAAAAGAGGGAAGAAGCAGCAGTGATGATACTGATATTTAGAATAATAGCTCCATTAGGAGATGCTCCGTTACATGCCGCATAACACCCTCTGGCCACATGTGCTAATGTTTCATGCTGATTATCCTCCAGACCACGGCGCAATGGTATTAACGCACACTTCGTGACATAAAAAGAATTTAGAAAAGTGTTGCTGGAGTTGGGCTAACACACACACACGGGTGGGTGTGCTTGTGTGTTTTCCAGAATGGACCACCTTGCCAAGCATCTGCTATGGAAAGAAGCCAGAGTAAAATCTGGGCCATGGTGCATCTCGCTCTCTCTCTCCCTCCTTCAAGTGTCAGCTGTACAGAGCAGACACCGAGCGTGTTTTCTGTGATCAAAACAATGGGAACACGTGTTCTGTCTCTCTCTCTCTGTGAAAGGGAAGATTTTCTCCATCAAATGTCCTTCCAAGTATGGTGACAGACAGAGCAAAAAGTGAAGGCTAAAGGAGGGAGGAAAGATGTTCTGATAAGGAGGGAGAGAAACGAGAAAAGACGGATGGATCTGGAATAGCTAAAGTGACGACTTCAGAATGCTAAAACAACACCAGTGACGTTTCTTTAAAGGGATAGTGCACCCAGAAACGAAGATGCTTTTTCATCATTTACTCACCCTCATGTCTTTTGGAACCTCTATGACTTTCACTCGTCTGTATAACACAAAATCAAATATTTAGAGCAGACCAAGCTGTCCAAGCTGCTATTTTACATACTGTGAAAGTGAATGATGACCACGGCCGTCAAACAAGTGAATAAAATGTTAACATTAAATTTCAGTCTGTTCATCCCACAAAGCTATCATATAGCTTCATAAAACTTGAAATACAGTGCAAATATAATAAATTGTAGTATAGAATATTTTTATGATGCTTTCGTTGTGCTTTTTTGTCCTTGGTGGCAGCCTCTAGTCCCCATCCACTTTCATTGGACATTCGCACTGCTTCGAGCTTCTCAACCAGGGGGCATGATCACTTTATTTATTTACTATATTTATTTTCACCACTGCCTAAAATAGAGCTCTAAAATACAACCTTGCATACAACCTGATTTTTTTTTTTTTAAACTTCTGGAATACTGAAATGTATTTATTTTAATTGACAATTTTGTTTACTTTTATAAATTATAGAAACTAGAAGTGTCCATAGACTAAAAAAAGATTCGAAAACAAAACTACCCTAGTATAAAAATAATATATTTAAAATAAATTTATTTCATACTAAGAATAGTTCAAATCTATTACTTACTGATATAAAAAAAATTATAATTACACTTTATTTGGAGTACTACTTGTGCACAATGCATATTTCTTAATATTAAGCCTAAAATGTGTTTTAATGTCACTGATGAGGATTGTATGATCTTAATATCTGAATAATATCGGTCTTTAAATGCAAGATACCTGAAGTATACTAGCAATAGTTCCACTTTAACACAATCAAATATACTTCAGTATATCTTTAGTTGGACTTCAGCACTACTTCCACACAATTAAAGTGCATTAAGTACAAAATTAGTTGTTCCAATTTAGCAGACTTTAAGTATAGCAGTTCAGTAAAAGTATAATTGCAGGGTATTTAAAGGGGTCATATGATGCGATTTCTTGTTTTCCTTTTTTTTAATGTTATGTAGCTGTTTGTGTATGTATAAGATCTGCAGAGTTACAAAGCTCAAAGTCTCCCACAAAAGGATTTATTTTAAAAGAGAAGGCTGATCCAGACCGGGCTGAAACGCCTCATTAAAACACGTCCCCACATGTCTACGTCACGATGTAGAAATATTTGCGCAATGTTTGCCAAATGTGCACGCAAAGAAAGGTTTCAGTAACCACAGTAGTGTTGATGCAGCCATGTCAGGGAGACGCTGTGTGTTTCTATGCGAAGGCAAAAGCACTTTTTATTTGGCCTTCCGGAAGTAGATGCAATTACGAATCGTTGGTTAAGATTTGTTTACAACAGAACAGCACAACCCAAAAGTTCGAATTTGTGCAACGCATTTTATGCAAGATAGTTTTGTGAACCTAGGAGAAAAGGTCAAAAAAAGGTCAATTCCGACTTTGCTATGACAATCTGGCGCTTCTGAATCAGCGACTGTAATTATGTTTTATAGGAACAGGGTCACATCACAGCGGAGTGTACAGCCCGTCAGAAAGCATAGCACGTCAGCATCATATGACCCCTTTAATACATAAATATTTTTAGTATACGTAGCATGAAATAAATGTATTTCAAATATATTTTAGTATATTTATAATATATTTTGAGTCAAAAAGGTTGGGAACCACTGTACTAAACTACAACATGGGAAAAAAAGAAACTCACAAGATTAGAACAACATGAGTGTAAGTAAATTATGACTTTTTTGTGTGAAATATCATTTTAAGAGTGAAATGTGATAGGGTTTAAAAAACAGAGAGATAAACGAAAACAATTCTGTGATGTACTTAAAGGAAAGCAGTGAAAATGAAGGAAATGAAAGTGTGTTTGAAGAGAGATGAAGAGAAAGAAGGAAAGAGGATGAGCTTTCTAGAGTATTTCAAGAGTTTTGTGAAGGGAATTTTAAAACAGACCATTACACAAGAGAGATGAATAACGCTGTGGAAAACAAATACATACACAAACGCAAAGATGAACTGGGACTAAAAACAGCTCTCATGCTGGCCTTTCACAAATCTGAGCTCACAACCCCCCACTATACTGTACATCACACATGAATATAATGCAGACTACCGCTTTCTGTATTATCTAAATCATATATAATGGTTTTCACTGCACTTTGTTTTGTATGTGTGTGTGTGTCTCTTAGAATTTTGTCCTTAAATTCAAACTCAATAGTATGAAATGTTTAGGCCGTTTAAAGGCAAGATTCTCTCAATGCCATTATAGTTTAAATCCCAGATTATAGCGCAATTATACTTTACAATACACTAAACAGCATATTTTTTTATTATTGTACAAACTTGATTAACTAGACCTGTAATGTATGGAGCTATATATAACACCCAACTCGCACATGTTTGCTTTAGCAGGTGAGGAGACTCACTGGCAGCAGAAGTGGAATGGCAAGTATAACATACGGAGCTGCTTTTTAGAATGCTGTCTACCACCTGCAAACTGCAGCATTTGCGTCTTTAATGATGGCGAAACTTTTCTTCCTTTAAATCAAAGCACTGCATACTTAATCCAAAAAGAGACTGCAATTAAGGCTGCCATACTTAAGACTTTCATGAACATGTCAATTGCAGCATTTCATTTAAGTCTACTCCTGTTATGTCAAAACGTTTCATTTCAGTGATTATTTTGCAGTGGAACATTGTAACCAATTATAGACATGTCTTGTGTTCTTGAATGCAGCGGTGAATCAGAGGTGTTTAAATTACTCTAAAGCCCCATGACACACCAAAATGACATCAAAGACTTGTGTTGTTGCCTCGCGTTGCCTACGTCTGGGCCAAAAAGTTGTGCTTGAACACACTGCAAAGACTATAGCCAGTGGCCAAATATCACGTACATTCTGTGATTTATGTGGGAGGAGCTTTCTATACCAGCAGGTGCTTTTTCTGGTGCACTGCTTCGCTAAGATGAACAGCGGTCTCTCTCACCAACTGCCCAACACGATTTAAACTGCTCAATTGGCCAAAAAGCCGTCAACAGGGTCTGACTAGTGCCGACAGTGCAGCACACACTGAGAAAAACTAGGCTGAAAGGCGCTCAATGTCAGCCTTACTTCATGCGACAGACGTTCTTTGGCTTGGTGTGAAACGGTACTAGGACTATCAATTACAACACCTGGTCCTAATGAGTGACATTAAACAATCCAGTCCACAGATGCATGTTGAAAGTGTCAGTTACGTGAAGGCGCACGAAAATGAGTGTTAAATAAACACCTTCCATTCCATTTAAAATTCCATTAAAAAAGATGCTTTAGAGCCAAATAATGAAAATATAAAATTTGGAATAATTATGTATTTGAATTTTTTAATTCATATTAGTTTAAACATAATTTCACTAACTTCTAGATGCACTGTTATATACAGTGCACTGCCAGCCAGCAACACATCAAAATGTTCTCATTATAATCAGCAAGGTATAGACAGAGTAAATTAGAGGTTTAATGTGGAGCACATACTGCAGCTCTGGTTATAATAGGAACATTAACAGAAGTCCAAAACTCTGTGCATGGATGGTCAGTGAGCTCACACTGACCAGCAGGACTCAAACAGCCTATGTAATGTGGATCTGTGTAAATCTGCAGTGACTGACAGCTTCAGTGATTATAATGGAAGAGCAGTAGAATTTTATATTGCTCGCTCCCTGTGTATAATTTAGTGAAATTTGATTCACAATTTTTTATTTTCATGCTGCAAAGTAGTCTAATGTGAAGTCGACCGTTTAGGTGCAATCTTGATTTACCGATGTATATAAAAGCCATTCCACAACACAGTTCTCATCTGGTCTTGTAAATGTTGCATAGCATGAATAGTCACCCCACACAAAATAAGTATTTTAATGTAAATTCATTTAACTGAATCCAATAATTTGTAAAATAACAATATTTGGATAGTTTGTCATGAAGCCATATGTATGCAGTATAATATTACACACACACATCCCCGCACAAATGAACATAGGCATGCATACAGAGCAGACACATAGTGTATGCGTCACAGGCGTTAAAAGAAAAAGAGGCAGGTAGAGAGAAGAAGGGTCTCAAGAGCTGACAACTTGCCTAACAATGAAAGACTCCTACCTACCAGTGCTCTTTCCTTCTGCCTGCCAGGGTCTATGGTGAATAAAATCTGCCTCTTACTTTATCTTGATTCAAATTAACTCATATGTATAACTCACATTTATGATTGTTGTTATTTTTGTAATATTAATATTATTCTGTATATTTATTCCTATCCACACATATGCATCACATTTATTTATTACTGTTATCATTCCCCCTAATAATGTTTTTTGCATTGTTCTTTATTCTAACTAGTGCTTTGGCAAAACAAATATGCCATTATTTGTCACGCCAATAAAACACATCGTAACACTGAAAGGAAGGCAGAGAGAGGAAAGCAGAAAGACAGAGAAAAAAGGAGCCTCGGGGAGAGTAAAAAATGCTAATGTAAAAAGTACAAACTGTACCAGTGGCAGATGCTGAGAGGGAAAGGATAGAATAAGAGAAAGAGAGGGAGAGATAACTAAGCGGCGTCTGAATGGAAATGGACAGAATGCAGAGCAGAGGGACGATGCGGAGAGAAACACAGATAAACAGATTGTGTGAGCGAATAAAGAGAGCATTTTTAAAACCGGTGTCTTA